>NC_044301.2:7737429-7852769 GCF_004027225.2 Strigops habroptila
CTGGAGCCTCTGGCAGAAAGCTCCAGGGGAGACTCAAGGTCGACCCCTTGGCTTTTGGAGTCGGGGATATAAAGGATCTGAGGCCAGCTATACTCCCACTGAAAAAGAGATACTGGCAGCCTATGAAGGGGTTCGAGCTGCCTCAGAAGTGATCAGAACTGAAGCACAGCTTCTCCTGGCACCCCGGTTGCCTGTGCTGGGCTGGATGTTCAAAGGCAGGGTCTCCTCTACACATCATGCAACTGATGCTACCTGGAGTAAGTGGGCCGCACTAATTACACAACGAGCTCGAATAGGAAATCCCAGTCGTCCAGGAATTCTAGAAGTCATCATGGACTGGCCAGAGGGCAAAGATTTTGGGATGTCACCAGAAGAGGAGGTGACGCGTGCTGAAGAGGCCCCACCATATAATGAACTGTCAGAGAGTGAAAAGCAATATGCCTTGTTTACTGATGGGTCCTGCCATATTGTGGGAAAGCATTGGAGATGGAAGGCAGCTGTGTGGAGTCCCCTGCAACAAGTTGCAGAAACTGCTGAGGGAGAGGGTGAATGGAGTCAGTTTGCAGAGGTGAAAGCCATCCAGCTGGCCTTGGACATTGCTGAACGAGAAAAATGGCCAGTACTTTCTCTCTGTACTGACTCATGGATGGTGGCAAATGCCCTGTGGGGGTGGTTGCAGCACTGGAGTCAATGTAACTGGCAATGCAGAGGTAAACCCATCTGGGCTGCTGCATTGTGGCAAGATATCGCTGCTCGGGTGCAGAACCTGGTGGTGAAGGTACGCCACGTAGATGCTCATGTACCCAAGAGTCGGGCCACTGAGGAACACCAGAATAACCAGCAAGTGGATAAAGCTGCTAAGATTAAAGTGGCTCAGATGGACTTGGATTGGCAACATAAGGGTGAATTATTTTTAGCCCGGTGGGCCCATGACACCTCAGGCCATCAAGGCAGAGATGCAACATATAGATGGGCTCATGATCGAGGGGTGGACTTAACGATGGACACTATTGCCCAGGTTATTCATGAATGTGAAACATGTGCTGCAATTAAGCAAGCCAAACGATTAAAGCCTCTCTGGTATGGAGGACGATGGCTGAAGTACAAGTATGGGGAGGCCTGGCAGATTGACTATATCACACTCCCACCAACCCACCAAGGCAAGCGCTATGTGCTTACCATGGTGGAAGCAACCACCGGATGGCTGGAAACATACGCTGTGCCCCACGCCACTGCCCAGAACACTATCCTGGGCCTTGAGAAACAAGTCTTGTGGCGACACGGCACCCCAGAGAGAATTGAGTCAGACAATGGGACTCATTTCCGGAACAACCTCATAGACACTTGGGCCAAAGAGCATGGCATTGAGTGGGTATATCACATCCCCTACCATGCACCAGCGTCTGGGAAAATCGAACGGTACAATGGGCTGTTAAAAACTACACTGAGAGCAATGGGTGGTGGGACTTTCAAACACTGGGATACACATTTACCAAAAGCCACCTGGTTGGTCAACACCAGGGGATCTGCCAACAGGGCTGGCCCAGCCCAATCAGAACTTTTACGTCCTGTAGAGGGGGATAAAGTTCCTGTGGTGCACATAAAGAATTTGTTGGGGAAGACAGTCTGGGTTATTCCTGCTTCAGGTAAAGGCAAACCCACTCGTGGGGTTGCTTTTGCTCAGGGACCTGGATATACTTGGTGGGTAATGCGGGAAGATGGGGAAGTCCGATGTGTACCTCAAGGGGATTTGATTTTGGGGGAAAACAGCCAATGAACTCAATTGTACGCTGTTGCCTGCTCTATAACACTTTTATAGCCCACCAGCTAGATATCTTCAGGTCGCCAGCAATTGACCCTGACTTCCCTCCGATCATCACCTCAGCAAAGAATGAATTTTGAGGAAACCAGACGAGCTCAGCAGTGACCAGACGAGTTTGGCGGTATCATCAGCAGGCAACAACCCAACACTACACACCGTCCCTCCTGCCCTGAAAGACTATTACAAGAGATGGAGCCTGACATCATGGACTGGATGAGTTCAGCAATTTTACAGGGATTGGTCCATGGACTAGGGAATGATATCTTTCTCTGTGTGTGGGTTTGGGTGTATATATATGTGTATATATGGGACAGGGGTGATGGTGTGTTGAGAGATGTGGGATCTGAGCATGACGTGAATGGTATGGAATAAGGGGTGGATACTGTCCTGGGTTCAGCTATAGCAGTCATTTTTCTCCTTCCTAGTAGCTGGTGCAGTGCTGTGTTTTTTAACTTTCAGCCTGGGAACAACGCTGATAACACCGATGTTTTTAGTTGTTGCTAAGTAATGTTTATTCCAACCAAGGACTTTCTCAGTCTCATGCTTTGCCAGGGAGGAGGGGAAGCCGGGAGGAAGCAGAGACAGGACACCTGACCCAAACTAGCCAAAGGGGTATTCCATACCACAGCACGTCATGCCCAGTATATAAACCGGGGGGAGTTACCCGGAAGGCCCTGATCACTGCTCGGGTCGGGCTCGGTATCGGTCGGCGGGTGGTGAGCAATTGTACCCTCTCCCCTTATTTCACTAATCATTATTATCATTGGTGGTAGCAGTAGTGGTTTATATTATACCTTAGTTGCGGGACTGCTCTTATCTCAACCCGTGGGAGTTACATTCTTCTGATTCTCCTCCCCATCCCTCCGGGAGCGGGGGGAGGAAGGGGGGGAGTGAGCGAGCGGCTGTGTGGTTCTGAGTTACCGGCTGGGCTCAAACCACAACAGGACCCAAGGAAAAGAGACGTCTCGACGAGGTATAAATGCAGAGATAAGGTGGCGACAGTCGTCTGGCATGGTGGTGATAAGTGTAGTCTAAATGCATAGACAGTCTATGGTGTGGGTTTTTTTAATTCTTGCACTCAGCATTGTCAAAGCCCTGAATTTCTTTGGGCTTCTGGTTTCCACCTCTGGGAAAGGGCACTGCTCGTGGTAGTGAGGGGCATCAGCAGCGGGGCTTTACTCAAACCCAAATTGCTGCAGGGAGTAGGTACAATGTGGCTTAGAGTGATGCTCTCCTTTCATGGCAAGACCGCCAAAGCAGTCGTTCTCGTGTGCAAGCCTGTACTGAGCTGGAAAGAGCTGGTACTTTTTGTTTAAGGATAATGCTTTCTGGGTGCAGCTACCTGAAGGAGCAGGGCAAGAAGGAACAGGCAGCCTTCTGGTCTTTGCACATAAACATTCACAGGATTTTTTTTTTTTTTTTTTTAAGTAGTCATATTTAAAAAAAATCTTAAGTCCTTCATGAATATGAATATATGATAAGGCAAATTTCTCTTCCAAACTCATTATGGATTTCCTATTGTTTTGCTCTTGCAACATGTGCAGAAGCCATAGCAGCCTGAGTGGAAGTGTTACATCCCTTCTGACAACAAAATGTTCTTATGGAAACCTGCCATGAATGTGGTAAATGTGCCTGGGAAATACAGCTTCACTCGGTGTAGGACATGTTTAAAAATAGATATGGTGGAGATGCTGAAATGTTCCAAGAAAATGAGATGTCAGAAACTGCCTGATGAGAAGCAGAGTTTTCAGGAGGTGTCGTGTTCCTTAGCAGAAGTTCTTGGGCCAGAAAACTTACCAGCAAGGCAGATGCTTTACCTACAAATAGGTATTTTAAAGCAAGCCTTGGTCAGCAGGAACTGGAGGGAATTTGGTGAACAACTCTGGGGCAAGAAAGAAATTTGCTGTGCAGTTGAGGGAGGCTGTCATTACTGTGCTCGCTGTGTCAGGGATACTTTGTTTCAGGTTTTCTAGTGCTGGTACTCCAGAAGAGATGGAAGAAACTAATTACATCCTGTAAAACAGCCACTTTCTCTGCTCCTTCATGGCCTCTGCCAGAGTTTCTTGATACAAAACTACCTCTTTGAACCAAAAGGAAACTAATGCTTGAATTACATATGATCGTGCCATGGACATATCATGGACAATACAGAATAGGCTGTTTAGAAATACACATATATATATTCTTGTTGGTAATAATACAGCCTTAATCCTGCCTGGGAGGTATGAGCCAGTTATTGGAAGCTGTGTGACTGATCCCAACAAATCAGTACTAAGTAATCACAGTAAACAGCACCTCATCTAAAAATGCTAAATGATGAGCTTCCCATGTGGGTGATGTTCTCACCACCTCCAGACCAAGCCTAAGTTGATGCTGATGCATTCACACAGCACAACTGCTTGGGCAAGGTAGATCTACACTTGGGTTGTGGTGCCATGCACCCCAAGACCACTGCAGGTGCTCAATGTGTTACACCAGCCACAAAAGTGGAGAGAGATGGAGCCACATGAAACAGGGCAGGTGAAGTGTGCCAAGGGGAAGAGAGCAGGATGATGAGTCTGAGTCTGTCTCTGTCTGCTGGCCCAAGCCTGCTCCCTTAGCATGTGATAAATTTTCTGGTAATAATAATAATATTCACTTTCTCATCCCTCTCATATTCCTAACCTTAAAAGGTTTTTGCAGGGGACAAGCTGTTCCTCAACCCAGCACTGTATTGTGTAGCACCAGCAAGCCTTGAAAAGACATCCTGCAAAACTACTGACCTCTGGAATGAAATCCTCTTTCTGCTCTAGTCAGTTGAAAGTTTGTAAAAGAGAGATTTGAAAGCCTTGAACTTGACAAATTCTGTGAGTTTATTTTTTTGCTTATTCACAGTAACAATGGTCTGTGATGGGGGCAAGGAGAAAGGTAGACTTCACAGTTATGTCTGCTTGATGTTAAAGAAAAACATTTTTGTTCTTAACTTGGAGGAATTTGCCCATAAAATTGCTCAGGAGCTGCTCATTGGTGTGAAAAGATGACCCCGGCAGGACTGGCAGAGCCAGCAAGACCTTGGGTGATCCAGATAAGATCTTAGAAGTGATATATTTCAGGCTATTTTACTTGCCTTCTCTGTTTTGCATTTATTTATTTTCTTTAAGGCTTCAGTGTTCGGATCTTGACAGTTTTCTAAAACAACTCATGAGGGTTAGGAACATAATTTTTAAACAAAAGCTGAGGTTCTCATGGAATAATATCACTTCAAGAGTTATCATAAAAGGGGAAAAAAAAGGCAAGAAACAGATATATGAGATGACAAAATATTGTGCTGTATATATATGGGAAAGAGTGCATATTGCAGTGACTGACTATGGTGAGATATTAGGATGCAGATAATAAAAGAAAAAATCCCATGATATAGAAATTTATGCTATTTTATTTTATTTTTTTTATAATGCTGAACAAATCTTTTCCCAGCTGCACTTTGTATGTGGTGCTGTAACCTTTTGAACTACGAGAATGCAGTTGGGGCCAGGTTTTGATGTTCTTCAATGTAACTATGGGAGTTAAAATTCATCTTTAAAACAAAAGCTGAATTCTCATTAAAACAAATCAAGAACTGCACTTTGAAGGAAAACACTAAATATTACTATGCTTTTGAGAAAATAAAGGGACCTGGTAATACTTTGCATATTCACTTGGCATTCAAAGTCCTTAGGGCATCTTTTATTTATCCGCAGCACACAATCCACACGAACTGTAAAAATAATGGATCTTGCAGCCTGTTGAAAGTATTCAGCAGTTCCTAAGGAATGGCCTTAGTGATTGTATTTAGAGACCATATTTCTGATAAAACTAAGCAATTTCCTGTGTGGTTAGCAAAGAAAAATATCACTTGTGCCTTTTTACTGCTTGTGTGCTTCTTTAAAGGTCTGTGGTACATCCAAAATTCTGAATGGGTCTGTAATATGGACTAGAAATTGGTCTAAGCAGCTCTTTCCCCTACAAAGTGAAATATTAACAACAAAGAAATTCTGCACCCTTTTTTTTTGGGCCACGGTGAGGTAAGTCACTTTGTGGCTGCTTGTTCACTGAAGGATTACAGCAGGCAACACTCCTGAAAAACTGTATGGTTCATGAGCATAAACCTCACCAGACTCCTGCTTTTATCACGTGCTGTTTGTTGTCCACAGGAGATGGTTCTCCAAAGCTCAAGGCGGGTCACTCGGGGGCATGTTGAGGGTAATGGTATGGGAGATGTGATGTTCAAAGGCAGCCACTGGCAGAGGGAAAGCCTGCGTTACCCAGAAGTCCTTCCTTCCTGCAGAGGGGCATCCCATGGTATTGAATCAGAGTAGGAATTAGTAAGGCAGCAGTCAAACACAGTAGTCAGCATCATCATGGATTATATCCCCAACTGTATATTGGGTGTTTCATTGCTACAGTTGTAACAGATGGTCCAAGTATGTGTCTGGGTCTTGGCTATGAAAAGCAAGTCCAGCATCCATTCACAGTGCCAATGTGAGGAATGTAAGCCATTCCCTGTCACTTTTTTTATGAAGCTGTAGAACATGAGGTTTTTTTAAAAATGAAATGTTTGAGACCAACCTGGAAGAAAATCTTCCCTGTGAGGGTGGTGAGACACTGGCACAGGTTGCCCAGAAAAGCTGTGGCTGCCCCATCCCTGGTTCAAGGGCAGGTTGGAAGGGGCTTTGAGCAACCTGGCCTAGTGGAAAGTGTCCCTGCCTGTGGCAGGGGGTTGGAACTAGATGAGCTTTAAGGTCCCTTCCAACCCAAACCATTCTATGATTCAGTTACAGCTTTCTTTTGATATATTAGTATATTGTATCCTCAGCAGCAGAAACAGACAGTTTTCACTGATAGCTGTGACTAGAAGAATAATCAAAAGTCTACCCATCCTCTCAGGACTCCCACATTTAAGTAGACATTGTTAAGGCCAACAGGATGACAGTCTGTGTCATTGATTAAAATAGCTCTCTTATAAACAAATGCTGGAGCTTTGCATCCTGCCTGGGAGTTAATAAATAAATATTTGAGTATGAAATATTGTAAAGCTTTGTGATTACTGTTTAACAACAACAAAAGCCTAGTCAAAAGGAATTGTGCCTTACAAATTGTTTAAATCCAAATTAAATGAGGTGGATTAGGTCAGTAATGGTGATGATGTAACTCACTGTGGATATTTATTTATAGATTTATTTAGCAGAAAACTGCTAAACTAAGCAGCCTCCAGTGCAGCTAATTGTCATTTGCTAATTGGCCCTCAGGAGTTAAGCACTCCTAATTGAAGACATTAGTGACCAGTTTTGGTTGTCACTGCCTGTTTGTGAACTCAGGCCATTGACATACCTACACAACCAGACAATATGTAACATGTGTAGCTCATCATTTTGGTGCTAACCAGAAATCTCATGGCAGCACAGGCAGTCCCAGCAGCTCTAGTTATTTACAGTGAATAAACTGGCCCCTCTCTGCCCTGGGTGACCTCACGCTCTGCCCTGACCCACATGCCGGCAGTGCTGGGCACGGAAGCCATGTTGTGGCACTTAATGGGATGGATGGGCACAAAGTGTTGCTCAGCCTTTGCCCTGCTCCTCTCTAGTTTATTAACACAAGTGTCACATTTAATACAAGACATTAGAACTGCCCCCTCCCCCCCCCCCCCCAATTAAAATACAAAGGGTAAATGAAGTTCTGAACCAACAAAGCAGTTGGGCCTAAAAAATTACCAGGCTATAGGGACTCTGCTGAATTAAAAGCAGCAAAGACTCCACGTGCGTTTTCTTAACCTCTAGTCAAGCATGAATTCAGGCTATGTGGCAGTGGTTTAGATATTTCATGTAATGGCCTTGAATTTCTTTGCTTTTAAATAGCATTCAGAAAACTCTTAAGGAAGAATAGATGAAGAATAAAAGAATCTATAGAGCTTGGCATTAAAATAATAGCTATTTAACTTCCTATGTGAGTAAAAAATGTAACTACTGTACCAGTGGAAAATGAATTACAGCTCCTCTGCTAATACGCTTGCAAAGGAAAACTGAAAAATGGCTGTAAAAATAACAGGGATAATTTAATGTCTACAGGGATTGGTATTTAACAAAATTAAATTATCTTAAAATCCGACTTCAGTTCAAATATTTGTGTTAAAATTCCTAGCAAGTAAAAACATGATCAGTCATTATAAACTGCAATTCCAGCATTCCAAGTGGATTTTACTGGGTTAAGAATTTATAATCTGATTATGCTACATCCAACTTTAAAGATTTAAAAAATCAGGCTACTTAAAATACTGACAAAAGTGTTTTATTCAACTTGTCAGAGATTTATAAAGAAGATATTTGCCTTTTGAGCACTAAACTATAGGTGTAGCCCAGGAGGGCTTGAAGAACCAAGTTTTTCTAACAATGAAGGTGTGGGGAGAACAGGAAACTGAGTAAAGGAACGTAAATATTTCAGGCATAACCCCACTAATAATGACTGATGCAGTCTTACAGAGGGTGTGATGGCCTGGTTTAGTAGTAGGGTTAGATTTTGGTATTGTATAAGGTACTGTGGAAATTTGTCAGAATTTAAATATCTATATGTCAATTTTTGACATTCTATATTTTTTCTACTGTAATATAATTTATTGCCATTCTATATAATTTTTGATATTTTACATTACTCTTGTATTTGTATATAAATTTTCTATATTTATATATTAAATTTTGATGCCTATATATTAAATTGAGCTGCAGCATCCTCAAAAGGATGCTTGCAATTGATCGTATTGCCTTTTACCGATTAGAATATGCAATGAGCCAGGTTCAGTTTCCTGCAAACCCGCTCTACTTAAGAAAAATGAACAAAAATCCTTTAATGAACATAAACGCGTTCACTAAAACTCAAGAAATGCGGTGGCTCCTCCCGCCCCTTCCCCTCTCTCCGAGGGGCGGGTCCAGCCTGAAGCCCCGCCCTGCCCGGCTTGGTCCCGCAATGTTTATATCATAGAAGAAGTTAAAGCCTGCATGATAGGATTTTTTGTTGTTGTTCTAAATCGAGAACTCCTTTTATTCTGCTAATCCTTTCACCGGCTGCAGGCTCTGTCTGCTCTTTTCAGGCACAGTCCACTGCTTTATTTCCTGCTCCTCTGTCCTGACTCTTGTACTTGGTCTGATTTCTCCACTTCCTTAACTTCTGACTTGCTCTCCTCTTCTCTTGCCAGTGTTGGGATATGTGGGCTGCATTTCATTACCATGGAGAGCAAACCTCAGCCTTCTGGGCCCTTCTTTATACGCTGCAACAATAAGGCAGAAATATTGGGAAAAGCCTTCTCCTAGGTACTAAGTGGCATTTTCCTTGGGATATTCTCAAAGGAGTAACACTAAGCAAGCTCCAGCATGCTGAAAGCAGCCTATGCAGTAATAGGGCTGTGTGTCCAGGTGGGGATTACTACCAGCCACATTTGAGCTTCATATTGCACCTTCCTTTCCTCCCTTCTCCCTTGACATCGGGGACCTTGAGCAGGGTTTCTGGCAGGGCAGTGCTGTCAGGTGAAGATGAGAGGGTCCCAACAGAGAGGTGTGGAGCAGTCGTTTTTGGTGGGGAACAGGAGCTCGCACTACCCCCTTGACTGTGGGACTTCAGCACATAAAGGAGCCACTGTGACCCTTGAAGCAAAGCACTCCTGTGGCATTAGAGAAGGCTTCAACCCTTGCACTAGTTCCCAAAAAGGGTAGATTTAAATTAGATATTAGGAAAAAATTCTTCCCCGTGAGGATGGTGAGACACTGGCACAGGTTGCCCAGAAAAGCTGTGGCTGCCCCATCCCTGGTTCAAGGGCAGGTTGGGAGGGGCTTTGAGCAACCTGGCCTAGTGGAAGGTGTCCCTGCCTGTGGCAGGGGCTTGGAACTAGATGAGCTTTAAGGTCCCTTCCAACCCAAACTACTCTGTGATTCTATGAAACCTACCTTGGTGCTGTGAGAGGGATGTGGAGGAAACCCCTCTAACATTCCTAAAATGCCTGGGTTGTCTTGTTAAGAGAGTGCAGCACTGCACACTGCTCTCTATAAACAGTGCAGCTTTATGCTGTATTAGCCCTTGTTATCTGTCCAACATCTGTTTTCTGTGCTCTCTTGTCCTCAGTATCCTGACTTGGAATTTTACCTGCCAACAGCAGAAATGTCATTAAATCCCCTGATGCAGAAATAGGCAGTTCCTAATGCTCTGCTCTGCATGCATGCTGGAGGAGGTGGGGGTCTTCTCTAGGACACTGCAGGACTGATTACTCCCAGATAAATCCCGATTTTAAAGAAAGCAGCTGATTGATAGTGAAACAAGGTCCCCCCCCAGCAGCTTAAGAGGCAGATGCCAGCTCATACAGCTGACTTAATGTTTGTCCCTTGGCTGAGAAGTCCCACAAGTGCCAGCTGCGCCTCTGGGACAGCTCTTGCGGCACCCTTTGCACCTGTAATGATTTTCAGTATTTATCAAGAAGAAAAGCAGTTACAAAATGCTGCTGTGAAGCTCACCGACTTAGCTTTAGTAACAGTCAAAGAGTTCAGCTGTGTTGGGGAGTGCTGGGCATCAGACAAGGACAGTATGACACATACAGCTTTTTGCCAGGCCAGGCTCTTCAGCCCTACTCATGCCAATGGCAGGTACCCTTGCACTGTCTTTGAAGCATAATTTGTTTCATGGAAAATGCTGCATTTGGGTTTATTTTTTTACTTTATCTCCCCCCCCAGCTCTATTCCTCTTGCTCACTGTGACTGAGCACAGTAAACAGATTACTGTAATACTCTGGAAAATTGACTAGCAACTGCTACCCAGTGGGAAAGCCTTTTCCTGTCCATTCCTGAAAGCAGTCAGTCTCATGGAAGTATCATCATTTGCCTCATTAGAAAAGTGAAATAAAATGGCAGTAGGCAATTTCAAAAGTTACCCAGCACGCTAATACAAGTGCACAGAAGGATTTTTTTTGTTCTTCTAGCAGAAGAAACCAGCCTGGAAGCTGGCACCATCTTTCTGCCTCCCCCCACTCCGCAGCTGCTGCGGCACCTTCCTGCTTACCTTGCAGAGCATCACTGCAGCTTTTTGGTGGGAAAAATGTTCCTGCTTGCAAATGAAAAACTTTGCTGCCTGCACTGGTGCCCTTTCAACCCTTGGCTGTGGCTACCAAGAACCCACACATGAGCTGTGTTTGCCCCAGGGCTCCACAGGGCATGGGGGGGACAACTCATAGGTCAGCATTACAGGAATGAGCAGGTCTGGAGAAAAGACACAGCTTGAACTAATTTGCTCAACTGTAAATAAGGCAAAACTTAATTCCCACTCTTGACTCTGATTTTCTCTCAAATTACTGGGGTTTATGCCTTCTGCTCTGACCCCACAAAAATGAGCCCTGCAAAAGTACACTCAGACTCAGGCCAGTTGGTGGATTTTTGGACCGTGCTTATGTAGCTTCTGCAAAGCTTTGACATTATAACTTGGGATCCATTAAGAAGAGCATCTCTAAACTAGGCATCACTTTATCCTTAATCTCTGAAGAGGTATAATGGGAATTTAAGTATGTTAAACTTCTGAGATAAAGCTTAGTCCTCAGTATTGTCCTGAACAGTAAAGGGGTTAAACGTTGAAAGTGCCTTTCTGAAATTCCAGGCAATACATACTTAAAACAAAGCAATATGAAAATAGCAGTAACAAGCCATCCAAATGTACCAACTCTTGTGTTATAGCTCAGGTTACATTACTGGGAAGAAAGATTGATTAAGAATCTCCTGTAAACCCTACTGCCATTGCCTGGGATCTTACACAAACCTTATTTTGGATGTAGATGTAAATAAACATGAACTCTTTATCAAAGTTTGCTGTTCTTGCAGGTTTCACAGCTCCTTGATCAGAAATCATTACAGCTCTCGAGTTTACATGCTTCTGTTGTAAATCTGTGTTAGCAAATTCTGGTGTAGTTAGTTTTACCTCTATCAGTATGGTATCATTACATGTCTAAATGGCTCTGTCTCCATTCTAGCAAAGAATACAAAGATAGGCTTGTTTCACTACAGTCAATGAACTGAGGTAGAAGTTAAAAGTGAAAAAGTGGTATTTATGCTTCCTAGCATGTGCACACTTGCATAATGATTTGATTTAAAGCTTGCACTTAATTTTAAGTGCACCTTGGTAACTAGTTCATGCTGAGTTCAAATGAGATTTACAAATACGTATCAGCTTAGTATATACTTCTACAGGTATCACAGTGCTGTATTGCTGTCCTCGTATTTAGAAATTGGTGCTTGTGGTGTATGTAAGGCACGGACTCAGAGCATCTTCATGCAGCGAATCACTTTATTGCCTATTGCTCTAGCTTTTATATCATTCTAGCAAAGCTATCTTTAGCCTATTGCTCTAACTCTTATGCCAAACTATTTTATCACATCATGTTTAGTTCCTGGTTTACAGTTTTGTTTTTTTCAACATTCTTCGTCGTTTCACAAACAGTCCCAAAATAACCAGCTCCTTATCTTTCTGTTCTCCTGCTCCTGTCCAGCTGGGTTGCTCTGCTTAATCACACAGTGCACTTTGCTTCTTCTTTAACTCTTTCTTCTCCAGCCAAGCAGCTACCTCTCTTTGGCAATAATGAAATAGTTTCCATCCTCTCCTACATCTCCCCCTTCTTTATTTATCTGCGAAAGGGCAAGGTTTGCATATAACTGTGTGACCATAACCTGATTCATACTTCGTTTGATTGATTGTTGAACACAAGAAAAAAGACAAGGAAGACATAAGGCAATCATTAATACAGCAATTAGAGCTACTAAAATAAACCACATTGTGGACTGGTTAGTCACATTGGCAAGTGTGAGCCAAACGTTGGTGTCAGGCAACACAGGTGGTTTATAGGACTGTCCTCCTTAACCACAAGCGAAGATGATAAGAAGGGCCGAATACAGCGCTCAGGAACCCATCGGGGCTGATTACCTGTGGAGACACAAGCATAGCCCCGACCCCATGTTTTATCTGGATGGCCAATGCAGAGGCTAAAGCTGCTGCATGGTGTCCTGTGGTTCCTATATTCTGACATGCTCGAGCCATATCTGCCAAGGTAGGGTTACGACTGCGAAGAGGCTGTAATGCTCGCTTGCAGTCGTCATTGGTATTATCATATGCTAATTGCTTTAGTAATAACTCTCGAGCCTCCTCATGCTCGACCTGTCGTTGTAAAACATTTTGAAGGCGATTGACAAAGACAGGATACGGTTCCTTTGGACCCTGCAAAACCTTGGCAAAAGATTCACTAGAGGCGCGTCTGGATTCAGATATTTTCCGGACCGCTTTAAGCGCAGACTTCTTAATCTGTAAATAAGCCTCCCTAGGATACCCAGGTTGCGCAATAGGAGCTGCATAATTATTCTCCCCAGCTAATTGCTCATAGGAAATAGCAAGTGCCCAATTAAGATTGTCTATCGAGGTCACCACACACTGCTCGCGAAAGTCGGACATCCACATCATATACTGAATTGGGGTGAGCAATGATTTCCAGTCATGAGGTGTAAATACATAAGATTCTGCTGTCGCTTCAAGAAGGGACATGGCAAATGTACTATGAATTCCTCCTTCCCGAACAGCCGTACGCAACTCTTTAACAGCCTCATAAGGCAACGGTTGCCATTCGGGAGTCTGGTGTGGCCGATAGACAATCGGGCATGCCACCGCTACCCCCATGTCCCCTCGCTTAAGAGCTTCCCGCCTGCAGTCCTGCCATCAGTCCTCCAGACCCCACCCCTGCTTCCCTGTAAATGTCTGTAACTCAGCAGGGGGAGGAAACAAGTCTGGCTCCTTCTCCAGATCTATAAAACCAGGATCAAAGGGGTCTGTAGGGTCATCAGGGTCATCATTCAACTCAGCTGCTCCCAACAGAGGCACTTGCGCCGTGAAGATCATCGAGGTCGGTGGCGAGGACTGCGACAACAAAGGAGGCGCAGATGGGAAGACAGCTGGTGATGAAGCTTCAGGATAATTTACCCCCTTACGAGCGTTGGTAGCTTCCTTAGATGTGACGGCATCAGCGGCAGCGCTGGTCTGTACCTGGCGAAGAGTGGCCAGGATTTGCCACCAGGTTGCCAAATGCTTCCCTGCCGTGGGGTCCCCGTTTGAAGCAGCATCATGCAGCCGTTTACCAACAGCTTGCCAAGTGGGGATTTGGAAAGTGCCGCCAGCTGGAAAGTCGGGCACTTTATCACGGATCCATTCTAACAAAGTCACAAGTTGTGGACCCGATACGGGCTGATGCTGAGCTTCAAGCAGACGGTGCATTACTTCCAGACTGCGCTGCTGATCTCGGGATAACTTCCCTCCCTTGGTTCCCGACCGCTCACCTGCTTAACGGTGATGGGTGCACAATATCAAAGTTCCCGCAGCTCCTGGTTCAGTCGGGCTACGCCACCGGTTCACGCTCCGTGAGCCTCCTATTCATGTCCCAGTTCAGGCGGCCATTTGTGGCGTATGTAAGGCACGGACTCAGAGCATCTTCATGCAGCGAATCACTTTATTGCCTTTTGCTCTAGCTTTTATACCATTCTAGCAAAAGATATTTTTAGCTTATTGCTCTCTTATGCCAAACTATTTTATCACATCATGTTTAGTTCCTGGTTTACAGTTTTGTTTTTTTCAACATTCTTCGTCATTTCACAAACAGTCCCAAAATAACCAGTTCCTTATCTTTCTGTTCTCCAGCTCCTGTCCAGCTGGGTTGCTCTGCTTAATCGCACAGTGTACTTTGCTTCTTCTTTAACTCTTTCTTCTCCAGCCAAGCAGCTACCTCTCTTTGGCAATAATGAAATACTTTCCATCCTCTCCTACAGGTGCTGACTTGTATCTTGACTTAATTTTAAAATATTTTATTTATTTTTAAAGAATACATTTAGATAATTTTACTGACAAGAATCAGAAACAAAAGAAATGGCAGCTTTTCTTGAAGCTCTTAAATATCTATGATCTGGGAATTTAAGGAAGATGCCAGACCTCTTGTAGTATGATCTTGAAAGTTAGCAGTATTACTATATATATATTTTTTGTGCATATGAATCCTGTATTAGCAAACGTCACAATTATCTCTTGAAATTAAGTACCTTCAGAATTAGTAGACTTTATGCTGCTCATATGTTTATATATCAGGTTTGCCTATGCAGTTAACTAACTGCATAAAAATTTCATAAAAAAAAGTCACTTCCTTCCCCCTGGATGGAAAAAACTTGTTTACAGGATGTTTTGAGTACACAGAAACACGGAATTAGCTAATCCTGCTGTCCTGGGTTCAGCTATAGCAGTCATTTTCTCCTTCTTAGTAGCTGGTGCAGTGCTGTGTTTTTTAACTTTCAGCCTGGGAACAACGCTGATAACACCGATGTTTTTAGTTGTTGCTAAGTAATGTTTATTCCAACCAAGGACTTTCTCAGTCTCATGCTTTGCCAGGGAGGAGGGGAAGCCGGGAGGAAGCAGAGACAGGACATCTGACCCAAACTAGCCAAAGGGGTATTCCATACCACAGCACGTCCTGCCCAGTATATAAACCGAGGGGAGCTACCCGGAAGACCCAGATCACTGCTCGGGTCGGGCTGGGTATCGGTCGGCGGGTGGTGAGCAATTGTACCCTCTCCCCTTGTTATTTCACTAATCATTATTATCATTGGTGGTAGCAGTAGTGGTTTTGTATTATACCTTAGTTGCGGGACTGCTCTTATCTCAACCCGTGGGAGTTACATTCTTCCGATTCTCCTCCCCATCCCTCCGGGAGAGGGGGGAGGAAGAAGGGGGGGAGTGAGCGAGCGGCTGTGTGGTTCTGAGTTACCGGCTGGGCTCAAACCACGACAGTTCTTTGTGGTGCCCAACGTGGGGCACGAAAGGTTGAGATAATGACAGATCTGACCAGAGTGTGTTTAATCATATTTGTGATAAGCATTCATTGTTACTACTCGTCACAATGGTGATTATTTGGATCTCAGACTTGTTGCGCTTGATCTCAGAGTTTCAGCATGTTGTACCTTACTTACAGCCACTATTTGCTGTTTTAGTGTTTATCGGCTGGGGGGCCTGGGCTAAGGTTCTTGTTTCACTGTACTTCATGGTAATGACTTGTAATACAATAGACTCATTGATCATGAAACTGGTCTGGTTTGTGCTTCCAGCGTGGCCATCACCTCTATACATCGGGAGGTATATAATGAAAAATTTTAGCAATTGCATATCTTTTTTTTTCTCCTCGGGGGGTCAACTTACGAAGGAAGCATTCTCTTTCACCCCCCGTTCCCCCACCAGCCTATTTGCAACAGCAGTTGACAGTTCTGAAGGTTTTAGATGGCCTTTGAGTACCCTTGAGACCTGCCTGCTGATTGTGCTGGGGATCAGCATGTTGGCAAACATACGGAGTGTGTTTTACCCACGGCCATCCCGTCATAGGAACATCCTATTTCGTTTAATCTCAAAAGTTAAGCAGTATCAGGTTCGAATCTGGTCTAGGGTTAGACGACGATATAGGAGGACCACCAGGAGATTTTCCCTGAGGCTGGACAGTTATGAGTGGCAGGGTGTGTGGGATAGTATGGGCAAGTATCTAGGCCAGTGGGCCCCTCCAGTGCTTTGGAACTTCACCCCTGAACAAGTGCAACATCCGGAAAAACTAGTAAAACACTTAAACGAGGTGTGCTGTCGTCCTGGTTATACCAGAGAGGGACAAATCTTGGCAACGTGCTGGGGCTTGGCCTATGCCTACAGAGCCCTGCTCAACACTATCCAGCACATTCAAAGGGAAAAAAATGTCTCTGGATCTGATGGCAAAGCAACAGACAACGCAGCTATGCCAACTACAAGCACAACAGCTACTCAAACCCTGACCACAACAGACAACGCAACTACTCCAACTTCAAATACAGCAGTTACACCAACCCCAGTGACAAGCACAGTAGCTACTCAAACCCCGACAGCAACAATGTGGCTACTCCAAGCACCGCAGCCACACCAACCCCAGTGACAAGCACAGTAGCTACTCAAGCCCCGACAGAAACAGACAATATAGCTACTCCAAGCACCGCAGCTACACCAACCCCAGTGACATGCACAGTAGCTACTCAAACCCCGACAGCAACAGACAATGCAGCTGTTGGTGTTACTCAACTCCCAAGCACAACAGCTGCACCAACCCCAGCAATAGACATTGCAACCACTCCAATCCTAGTGGCAGGCACTGCAGCCACTCCAACCACAGTGACAAACACTGCAGCTAAACCAAATGGCCAGTTTGTGACAATGCCTGTTGCCCCTGTAAGCAAAAGCAGACGAGAGGCACAAAGAGCAACCCACGAAGTGAAGAAAGATGAAGACCCAATGCCATTACAACATGCAACAGCATCTGAACAAGAGTTACTACCACGTGGGTCAGAGGAAGAGGAAGAAGAAGAAGAGGTCACTTCTCGACCCCGGACCTCCACCGAACCGCGGAATATGTGAAAAGATTTCACTCGTCTTCCAGGGGAGCACATTGTCACCTGGTTGCTCCGATGCTGGGACAATGGGGCGGATGGTCATGAACTAGAAGGTAGGGAAGCCAAGCAGCTGGGATCACTTGCTAAGGAAGGAGGAATTGACAAAGCGATTGCAAGAGAGAAGAGAGCCCTCAGTCTTTGGAGGCAGCTCCTGGCAGCTGTGAAGGAAAGGTTTCCCTACAAAGACGATATTAGGAGTCGCTCAGCCAACTGGACCACGATAGAGAAAGGCATCCAGTCCCTGAGGGAATCAGCCATTACAGAGATGATCTATCATAGGCCGGATGCCAGGAACACATCCGTAGATCCAGATGAAGTCAAATGTACACGACCCATGTGGCGGAAACTTACACGGAGTGCGCCATCATCATATGCCCACACATTGGCATCAATGACCTGGAATGACGGAATATCACCAACAGTGGATTGCCTGATTCGTCAACACCGAGAGTTCGAAGACAATCTCACCCCTTCCATCATTTCAGCTGTGGAAAAACTGTCCCAGGAGTTCAAACAATTGAGAGACGATTTATCCGATCTATCCAGCTCCCCACGTGTACCAACCCATGTCTCAGCTATTAACAGAAGGCGCCCTACTGCTCGAGAAAGAAAATATAGGAGGTACACGCCACGGGCCACCCTATGGTTTTACCTGTGGGATCACGGAGAAGACATGAGAAAGTGGGATGGAAAACCTACTTCAGCCCTGGAGCAACGGGTGCGTGAACTGAAGAGGAGAACAATGGTCAAGGATGATCCTCCCAGGAAAGCTGCTGCTCCAGTCTCTGGTGAGCAGATTCCCAGATGGAGTGGAAGAGCTGATTTTACTTCAGCTCCTGTGATAAGGAATACTAATCCCTTTCTACAAGACAGAAGTGGAGAATTTTGTGATCACTATTAGAGGGGCCCTGCCTCCAGCCAGGTGGAGGAGAGAGATAATCGGGTTTACTGGACTGTGTGGATCAGATGGCCTGGCACATCAGTCCCACAGAAGTATAAGGCTCTAGCACACACCGGTGCACAGTGTACTCTGATGCCATCAAGGTATCAAGGGGTGAAACCCATTTATATTTCTGGAGTGACAGGAGGATCCCAAGCGTTAACTATGCTGGAAGCTGAAATCAGCCTGACTGGGAGGAAGTGGCAAAAGCACCCCATTGTGACTGGTCCAGGGGCTCCATGCATCCTTGGCATAGACTATCTCAGGAGAGGGTACTTCAAAGACCCAAAAGGGTATAGATGGGCTTTTGGTATCACTGCCTTGGAGACAGAGGAAATTAAGCAGCTGTCCACCTTACCTGGTCTCTCAGAGGATCCTTCTGTAGTGGGGTTGCTGAAGGTCGAAGAACAACAAATGCCAGTTGCGACCACAACACTGCACCGGCGGCAATATCGCACCAACCGAGACTCCTTGATTCCCATCCACAAGCTGATCCATAGACTGGAGAGCCAAGGAGTGATCAGCAGGACCCGCTCACCCTTTAATAGCCCCATATGGCCAGTGCAAAAGTCTAATGGAGAGTGGAGACTAACAGTAGACTATCGTGGCCTGAATGAAGTCACACCACCATTGAGTGCTGCCATACCGGACATGCTAGAACTTCAATATGAACTGGAGTCAAAGGCAGCCAAGTGGGATGCCACAACTGATATTGCCAATGCATTTTTCTCAATCCCTTTGGCAGCAGAATGCAGGCCACAGTTTGCTTTCACTTGGAGGGGCGTCCGGTACACTTGGAACCGACTGCCCCAGGGGTGGAAACACAGCCCTACCATCTGCCATGGATTGATCCAGACTGCACTGGAACAGGGGCAAGCTCCACAACACCTGCAATACATTGATGACATCATCGTGTGGGGTGATACAGTGGAAGAAGTTTTTGAGAAAGGGAGGTAGATAATCCAAATCCTGCTGAAGGCCGGTTTTGCCATAAAACGGAGTAAGGTCAAGGGACCTGCACAGGAGATTCAATTTTTGGGAATAAAATGGCAAGATGGACTTCGCCAGATCCCCACAGACATGATCAACAAGATAACAGCAATGCCTCCACCAACTAACAAGAAAGAAACACAAGCTTTCTTAGGTGTTGTGGGGTTCTGGAGAATGCACATCCCAAATTACAGTCTGATTGTAAGCCCTCTCTATCACGTGACCCGGAAGAAGAATGATTTCAAATGGGGCCCTGAGCAACAACAAGCCTTTGAACAAATTAAATGAGAAATAGTTCATGCAGCAGCCCTTGGACCAGTCCGGGCCGGGCCAGATGTGAAAAATGTGCTCTATACCGCAGCTGGGGAGAATAGCCCTACCTGGAGCCTCTGGCAGAAAGCTCCTGGGGAGACTCGAGGTCGACCCCTTGGCTTTTGGAGTCAGGGATATAAAGGATCTGAGGCCAGCTATACTCCCACTGAAAAAGAGATACTGGCAGCCTATGAAGGGGTTCGAGCTGCCTCAGAAGTGATGGGAACTGAAGCGCAGCTCCTCCTGGCACCCCGGTTGCCTGTGCTGGGCTGGATGTTCAAAGGCAGGGTCTCCTCTACACATCATGCAACTGATGCTACCTGGAGTAAGTGGGCCGCACTAATTACACAACGAGCTCGAATAGGAAATCCCAGTCATCCAGGAATTCTAGAAGTCATCATGGACTGGCCAGAGGGCAAAGATTTTGGGATGTCACCAGAAGAGGAGGTGATGCATGCTGAAGAGGCCCCACCATATAAAGAACTGTCAGAAAGTGAAAAAGCAATATGCCTTGTTTACTGATGGGTCCTGCCATATTGTGGGAAAGCATTGGAGATGGAAGGCAGCTGTGTGGATTCCCCTGCAACAAGTTGCAGAAACTGCTGAGGGAGAGGGTGAATGGAGTCAGTTTGCAGAGGTGAAAGCCATCCAGCTGGCCTTGGACATTGCTGAATGAGAAAAATGGCCAGTACTTTCTCTCTATACTGACTCATGGATGGTGGCAAATGCCCTGTGGGGGTGGTTGCAGCAATGGAAGCAGAGCAACTGGCAATGCAGAAGTAAACCCATCTGGGCGGCTGCATTGTGGCAAGATATCGCTGCTCGGGTGCAGAACCTGGTGGTGAAGGTACGCCACGTAGATGCTCATGTACCCAAGAGTTGGGCCACTGAGGAACACCAGAATAACCAGCAAGTGGATAAAGCTGCTAAGATTAAAGTGGCTCAGATGGACTTGCATTGGCAACATAAGGGTGAATTATTTTTAGCCCGGTGGGCCCGTGACACCTCAGGCCATCAAGGCAGAGATGCAACATATAGATGGGCTCGTGATCGAGGGGTGGGCTTAACGATGGACACTATTGCCCAGGTTATTCATGAATGTGAAACATGTGCTGCAATTAAGCAAGCCAAGTGGTTAAAGCCTCTCTGGTATGGAGGACGATGGCTGAAGTACAAGTATGGGGAGGCCTGGCAGATTGACTACATCACACTCCCACCAACCTGCCAAGGCAAGCGCTATGTGCTTACCATGGTGGAAGCAACCACCGGATGGCTGGAAACATACGCTGTGCCCCACGCCACTGCCCAGAACACTATCCTGGGCCTTGAGAAACAAGTCTTGTGGCGACACGGCACCCCAGAGAGAATTGAGTCAGACAATGGGACTCATTTCCGGAACAACCTCATAGACACTGGGGCCAAAGAGCATGGCATTGAGTGGGTATATCACATCCCCTACCATGCACCAGCGTCTGGGAAAATCGAACTGTACAAGGGGCTGTTAAAAACTACACTGAGAGCAATGGGTGGTGGGACTTTCAAACACTGGGATACACATTTACCAAAAGCCACCTGGTTGGTCAACTGTAGGGGATCTGCCAACAGGGCTGGCCCAGCCCAATCAGAACTTTTACGTACTGTAGAGGGGGATAAAGTTCCTGTGGTGCACATAAAGAATTTGTTGGGGAAGACAGTCTGGGTTATTCCTGCTTCAGGTAAAGGCAAACCCACTCGTGGGGTTGCTTTTGCTCAGGGACCTGGATATACTTGGTGGGTAATGCGGGAAGATGGGGAAGTCCGATGTGTACCTCAAGGGGATTTGATTTTGGGGGAAAACAGCCAATGAACTCAATTGTACGCTGTTGCCTGCTCTATAACACTTTTATAGCCCACCAGCTAGATATCTTCAGGTCGCCAGCAATTGACCCTGACTTCCCTCCGATCATCACCTCAACAAAGAATGAATTTTGAGGAAACCAGACGAGCTCAGCAGTGACCAGACGAGTTTGGCGGTATCATCAGCAGGCAACAACCCAACACTACATACCGTCCCTCCTGCCCTGAAAGACTATTGCAAGAGATGGAGCCTGACATCATGGACTGGATGAGTTCAGCAATTTTACAGGGATTGGTCCATGGACTAGGGAATGATATCTTTCTCTGTGTGTGGGTGTGGGTGTATATATATGTGTATATATGGGACAGGGGTGATGGTGTGTTGAGAGATGTGGGATCTGAGCATGACGTGAATGGTATGGAATAAGGGGTGGATACTGTCCTGGGTTCAGCTATAGCAGTCATTTTTCTCCTTCTTAGTAGCTGGTGCAGTGCTGTGTTTTTTAACTTTCAGCCTGGGAACAACGCTGATAACACCGATGTTTTTAGTTGTTGCTAAGTAATGTTTATTCCAACCAAGGACTTTCTCAGTCTCATGCTTTGCCAGGGAGGAGGGGAAGCCGGGAGGAAACAGAGACAGGACACCTGACCCAAACTAGCCAAAGGGGTATTCCATACCACAGCACGTCATGCCCAGTATATAAACCGGGGGGAGCTACCCGGATGGCCCAGATCACTGCTCGGGTCGGGCTGGGTATCGGTCGGCGGGTGGTGAGCAATTGTATCCCCTCCCCTTGTTATTTCACTAATCATTGTTATTATTGGTGGTAGCAGTAGTGGTTTTGTATTATACCTTAGCTGCGGGACTGCTCTTATGTCAACCCATGGGAGTTACATTCTTCCGATTCTCCTACCCATCCCTCCGGGAGCGGGGGGAGGAAGAAGGGGGGGAGTGAGCGAGCGGCTGTGTGGTTCTGAGTTACCGGCTGGGCTCAAACCACACCACCTGCAAAATACAAACCTGAACACCCCTGCCATCACAATGTGTAGGACCCTGGTACAATACACTTCTGTTCTAGTTCCGCCACAGATCGGAGATGTTTGATTTGTCTTGTTTTCCTTCTTTCCTAGTTTCCTAAAGCAATAGACCTCTGCTTGAAGTACGTTCTTTATAAATGTCACTTTACGGAAGTTTCATCACTGGTTTGGGGTTTTTTCAGTTCTGGTGCTTTTGAGCAACTAAATCTCAGCCAAGAAGTTTCTGGACTACCTCAGAAGGCCACAAAGGGAAATGCAAGGATCCCAACAGATGGTGTATTCAGAGACACCTCTTCAGGGAGGTCCTGTGAGTTGGTGGCTGGAAGTGAATTTGCTCCTCTTGGCCTTTGTGTGCCACCTCCCCTGTCTCTGAAAATTGAGAGGGCTGGAGCAGCTCCTGTGCCCTGACTGTGTTTGGTCAATGACAAGTGTTTTCTTTATTAGATTTGTGGAATGAGGAGTGTACAAGACTGGCCCCCTATAACTTTAATGAGAACAGATTACACACATCGCCATCACTCTCCACTATGCTGTGCAACCTGAACACAGTACAGTCCATTCTCACCCAACTTCATTACAGTATGGCTGCCAGCCTCGCTCAGCTATGTGGGTAATAAAAGATTAATGTGCTTTGTACCTAGCTGCTTTAATTTAAATTAGGGCCTGATCCTATGAAGCAGTAAGGTCCTCTGCTCTCATTGACTTCAGCAGGATTTGAGGGACTTGGGACCTATTAAGAAAAGGGTCTTTAATCTTTGGTTGGGAGCCCAAGCATGTGAAGGGGAGCTATTCCTTCTGTATGGACTTGTAATATGTGCAGGATTTGGGTACCTTTTGTAATACTTTGCTTAAACCTTAATGTGTTGGGAACTGGCCGTGTCTGCAACCAATAAACTTCTAGACGTTGTGTCCTACTGGTCTCTGGCAGAGTTCACCATAAGAAATGGCTTTATTGCAACAAGATCTACTAGCAGTAGTCCAAAAAAAAAAAAAAAAAAAAAAAGTAGTTTATCAGCTTTTTTTTTAAATTACAAATATTTTAATTGTATCCTACAAACAGAAATCCCTTCCAGGCTGAAGGCTAGGCATGTGAGGACACCACCCAGAATCAAACACTTTCCCTTATTCTTTAAAATATTGATTCAGCTATTTTTCAATTTACTCGAGTCTAAGTGCAGTGTTTGGAAGCTTAACAAGCTTGGATACTTTCTGCTCTTTTGTACTAACTAATGCTATTACTATTTTCAAGACACTTAAAAAAGAGCTCATTATTTGTTTCCAAAGTGTATGGCTTTTCAAGTTTTCAGGCTGCCCCAAAGAGTATCAGAAATGATGAAAGTTTTGTGTTTATGGAGTCCTGGAATGCCATTTCTGAAATGATTTAATCTCATTTTCATGGACATCAGTATTGTCTGCATTGTTTTAAATTAGTGACAAAAGAAAAATGCTGATAACACACCAATGGTTTAGTTGTTGCTAAGTGATGCTTACGCCGATCAAGGACTTTTCAGTCTCTCATGCTCTGCCAGTGAGGAGGGGCACAAGAAGCCAGGAGGGAGCAGAGACAGGACACCTGACCCAAACTAGCCAAAGGGGTATTCCATACCACAGCACATCATGCCCAGTATATATAAACTGGGGGGAGCTACCTGGAAGGTGCAGATCCCTGCTCGGGTCGGGCTGGGTATTGGTCTACAGGTGGTAAGCAATTGTATTGTGCATCACTTGTGCTTATTGTTTTTCTCCCTTCCCTTTTTAGTTTTATATTCTCTCCCCTTATTTCCCTTATCATTATTATTATTAGTGGTAGTAGTAGTAGTTTTGTATTATACTTTAGTTATTGGGCTGTTCTTATCTCAACCTGTGGGATTTACTTTCTTTTGATTCTCCTCCCCATCCTGCTGGGAACAGGGTGGGGAAGAAGTGGGGGAGTGAGCAAGTGGCTGCATGGTTCTGAGTTACTGGCTGGGCTTAAACCATGACAGAAGGCTTGAAACCCCAACTACCAAATAAGTCTGCTGTCAAACCAGAACAAAATCTGGGCAGAGAAAAAAAATGTCATGGGGAGATGGAAACGAAATATAGTCTGAGATGATCTCCCTAAAGAAGGCAAGCAAACCCTGTTCTAGTAAACTCTCAGGAGAGCTGCTAAAGAATTTTTAAATAATCCAGAAAAGGATAGTGATAGAATTATTGCATTCTTCTCAGTCCATTCCTTGCAACTCCCTAAGAAAAATTGATCCCTTGGGTCTTTTATATAAAAGGATAAATGTTTGTGATATAGATGCACACAGCTTAAAGCTGCAAGTCCTCATATTCCTTGGCAATCATTATCGTCAGGTTTATGAAAAAGCACATATTGATCCTTTCCAAGGCATGGGTTAGCAGGGAGGCAAGGAACTCTCTTCTGGATTCATCAGCCTTCCCCACGGGGCTTGAGCAGGAGCGATCTCACAGCACAATATGTGACTATTAAAAACTCATTATATATGACACATGCTAACAGCTTTTTCTCCTTGTCTCATGGTGGTTGTGCAATGTAAGAGCAAAAAGATGTAAGACACTTAGGAACTACAGGAGACTATCCAACTAATGATGCTTTTTCTTGTCAGATCTGTAGCTTACCACATCATGCACATGTATTCAAGTGCAATGACCTTTTTACAAAACTGCTTAAGTTACAGAAAAGGCATTTCAGTATTCGGAGTTCAACTTCTGTCCTCTACTGTCTGAATGCATCTCTGTACTTAGAGCAACTTCTTCTAGCCTGACTGCTCATCCCTGTGTGATTATCTGACCCAAAGTTAATGTAGCATAATTAACACATCTGTGAGTTGTCCAGTGTCACAGGTGAACTAGAGGTTTTGTGATGGGCAGCCTTGTGACATTCATTGTCAGATGATATAATGTTGTGGATTTTAGTTCTCTGACCCAATGTATTCAACAGAATGAGATTCTTCCTTAACTTGATTTTTTCCTGGCTTTTGTGACTATAAATAAGGTCCTTATGTTGTTCAAACATAATTTTTGTGGTACATTATATTAAGATGTTTGGCCTGATCAAGATTATGCAGCTTCATGTAACTGATGAAAGAGCTATTGTTTTTCATGGCAGAAAAACTGCCACTCATCCAGATCCCTGACCTATTTCTTGGAGTCAGAAGTAACCTTTCTTAAGCCCTACCAATTTTTCATGCTATGTTTTATACTATTGATTTGAAGCCCCCTATTTGAAGCATTTAAGGATCAGTTAAAAAATTTCAAATTAATCTTCAGATGCAGAAAGATTCTATTTTTCGTTACGTTTTGGTACTATTCTAAAGAAAGTATTAAATGAATTAGAGCAATTCAGTTGTGGGGGTTATTCCATTACTGAATGATAAAAGAAATTCCTCAGGCTTAAACATCACCAGTGTATTCCTCTCTACTTTTCTTTCTCTGAGATCCAGTGGAATTTGTCTGTATTGTTGGAAGGAGATGATGAACCATGTCCAGGAGCAGCAATTTAATCATCTCACCCTAACACTAGATTGGGCCATTCATTACACTGAAATCAGAGAAACAGAATCTACAAGTTCCTGAAGATGGGAACAATTTGTAATCTTGCTTTTCAGCCCTGACTCGCAGAGGCCAGTGCCAGCAGAATAGATCAGGAGAATAAATTAATACTGCATAAAGATTTTGTGGAGGCTGGCAGGTAAAGAAATGTATTTACTATTATATGTGGCTTTCCTCTGCTGGAGAACAGGGCTTGCATATTCTTTATGCTTTCTCACTATACAGAGAGGGATACAGGCATTTAAAAAGGAATTAGGATGCTGAGATGCTCAGTCCATGCTGGATTGCTGGCTCCCTGCTCTTCGCTGTGGAACATGTGCTAAAGAACTCCTTGGGAGTCTTCTGGGTTTTTCAGGACCAGCAGAAAAAATAACACTGTTTTATATTTGGGGCACTTTGGTACTGACAAATGCCTTCTCATTTTATCATGCTGCAATCAAGATGACAAAAAAGTGTGGCAGCTTGTAGAAACTCCCCCTGCAACCCAACGAAAAACAGGGTCTTGAAAAGAAAAGTTTGGCACACAGAAAGCTCCAAACACAAAAAAGCTAAACCTCTACCAAACCATTTCTGCTTGTTGCGAGCCTGCCAAAGCAGAACAGACTTTCTCAACAGAAAAGGCTACATTATGCTAGAAGGAAATGAGCTGCAAGGCACAGGAAAAGGGAACACGAGTGGAGATTTATGGCACCACTGAAAGCAGACACTGTATTGCCAGATCAGGAGTAAGACACTACCAAAGGATGCTACCTTTGTTTTGTCATCTATCAAGGAAGAAGGAGAGTTTCTGTTGCAGGCTATCTAAACTACTGACATCTGCTGCAGAAAGCCCATCACTTCAGCCTTCTGATCAGAGTCACTGCATCACAATTAGAATTTTCTACTTTTTTAGAAAAGGGGAAAAAAATAAAACAACTAGCAAAACCCACCCAAACTAAAACCCACCCAAACCAAAACCACTAGTCAATGAATACCTGACAGTTAATAACCTGCAAACAGAATTGTTACACTTTTGCTCAAGTATCATTGACTTCATAAAGTAAAAATTGAGTTATTTTTGCAAAAGATCTTCATTATGCCCTACTACTGCTCCTGAAGATCATATGGGAAGGATTTGTTCATGTTGATATTTTTTACTTTGGGTTTTTTGCTGCTGTTTTGGCTCTCACTCTTCATATTGTACATGAGGGACTTCACATGCTGAATTCTCCTGGGTACTGACTGCAGCAGAAAGGCACATGTGGACAAACAAAACTCTTTTCTATGTCCAGAAAGACTCAATTAAGAAAAATAAAAAGGCTTTTTTCTTTTTCTGCCAGGAATTTCTAACTAGAGCTCCCTTTGTCTCCCTCTGTAAATTCAGTCTCAGAGGTAAGCCACTAGCCCAGAGAAGATGCGGGATCTCCCTGGAGTTTTACCAAGCTTAATTTGAACTTTGCCATGGTTTTTACTTGCAAGTGAAACTGCAGCTTGTTTTCAGCTCCCTAAACTCAGGTGAAAGGCTATCCCAAATGATTCTGATGGATAACTGTATGTTGGAGCAGCCTCAAGGAACACGAGAACATGGTATCACCCCTGAAACATCACGCCATAAATGTAACTTGCACAATGCATTTTGGATGGGCATCCCTAGGTTTCTTTCTTTCAAAACGTAGGATCTTATCTTTCTCAGTAGCGTGCACCTCTTTTTCATACTGGGTATCATACCAAATTATGGACACCCATCAGCTTTAATGTATATATGGAACCTGGACATGTAATTTTCAGTAGTTTTGAATCTGAGCCTAAGCCTCTGGACTGTATAGAAAAAAATCTTCATGAGTGCCTCAAAAGTGTCTTTGTGGTTTCTCACTAGTAAGGAAGATGTGCCATTTATCTTGAACAAAAATTGACTGTTGCCTTTATTTAACTGTAATTTGCATTTATAAGAGGCCAAGATGTCAAATTACATCTCTCTACTGTCCAGAGCTAGATCCTGAACTACTGCCCTGAAAAAAAATCAGTCATGTATGTGTAAATACTTGGTGCGTTTTGTCAGCAACTGCCATATGGAACTGAATGCTCAAAATATTAGTTAGCAAGGTGTGTAGCAGAGATACGGAAGACTTTCTTTTCTTGAAACCCTGAGAGAGAGAGAACCACTGAAGTAATCTGTATTACTCTCACAAGTCAGCAAACAAAAGTGTGTCCTGAAACTTCAGCTAGCTATAAAAGTGAAATGCTCTCACACAGATTCAGAGAGGGAGAAGATTCTTGCTGCAACACCACTGTTTTCTGTGCCCCCAGGCGGGATCACAAAAATCTGAAAAAATCACCTAAAGATATGGGTGTTTTTCTTCTTTCTCATACATTTTTCTTTCTGCTGCAGTTCTGTAACTTGGGTACTACTCCAGAGAAGTCCGTTGGGCCTGACTAGGAATGATCTCCTAATGATTTGATACATTACTTGATAAAGAGATGGATCTGATGGGTGCCAGTTGATTCAATGACCAATAACCAGTCTCCTTAAGCAATGGCAGCATATGAAACATGATCAGAGAGGATTCATCAAGCAGCTGGTCTTAATATCTATCAATTTCCAATACCTAAAGGGGCCAACAAGAAATCTGGAGAGGGACTTTTTACAAGGGCATGTAGTGACAGGACAAATGGCTTTAAACTGACAGAGGGTAGATTTAGATTAGATATTAGGAAGAAGTTCTTCCCTGTGAGGGTGGGAAGAACCCTTGAAGCAAAGCACTCCTGTGGCATTAGAGAAGGCTTCAACCCTTGCACTAGTTCCCAAAAAGGGTAGATTTAAATTAGATATTAGGAAAAAATTCTTCCCTGTGAGGGTGGTGAGACACTGGCACAGGTTGCCCAGAAAAGCTGTGGCTGCCCCATCCCTGGCGGTGTTCAAGGCCAGGTTGGATGGGGCTTGGAGCAACCTGGTCTAGTGGAAGGTGTCCCTGCCTGTGGCAGGGGGTTGGAACTAGATGAGCTTTAAGGTCCCTTCCAACCCAAACCCTTCTATGATTTTATTATTTCCATTTCAGTTTTTGTATG
The DNA here is from genome assembly GCF_004027225.2 of Strigops habroptila. Taxonomy (NCBI): domain Eukaryota; kingdom Metazoa; phylum Chordata; class Aves; order Psittaciformes; family Psittacidae; genus Strigops; species Strigops habroptila. The sequence goes on from NC_044301.2 coordinate 7,766,486, forward strand.
CTACAAAAAAGATGAGTATGAAGGATATTCCCAGTTCCATGTGTTCTCCTTCCCTGGTATTCAGCTAGCCGCTTTCCAAATCCTGCATTAGGTTTCTGTCTATAAAGACTGTCTGTTGGATTTAGGATGTGTTAGAACAGCAAGAGACACAGCGGCAAGGAGAGAGCAAATTGACATGCAGGAAAGCTGGTAAATAGTTTTCTGTTATTGGCAAGGAGGAAAAATTGCATCCAGTGCATCTGAACTCGATGGTATTTCAGAGTGCTGTCCTTGGAAGTGATATTTATGCAAATGAAAACTTCCCTGTAGATGCATATGCAATTGTTAGTAAATAAGTACAATGCCAGGCAGATATAATGACAACCAAGGAAACTTATTTGGTTGTTCTCTTGATGGGTTATCATGATGTGAACAGTAATTTGCACTACATACTAGGAAAACCCTGACATAAGGAAGCATCTCCAATGTAAGGGGGCTTTTCAGCTTGTATGCATTCTGCTGAGATCATGCATAAGGTGCCTGACTGACGTCAGCTAAGGAAGAAAGCAAGTGCATGCTGTTTTCTGGGTGATGTGGACAGATAAATTCCAGAAAGCTACTTTCAGAAGTAGCAGTAACTGAACATATTGCTCACTGGCCAGCTGAACACAGTTTTGATGTTATCATTGGACTTGAATTGGGAATCAGTTTATAAGGGATCTTATACCACGACTGTGAGTAGAATGAGCACTACAAGCATTTTTTTAAGCAACACCAAGTCAGTGGATGTGGATAACTTCATTGCCTGTGCTCGGCAAAATAAGGAGGTGTATTTAGTTTTAGTTGATATATTTTATTGTGGCTCAATTTGTAGGTCTTCTAATGGGTCTTATAAAGTCTGACATTCATGTGTATACAACAGACTTCACCATAATGTGAGTATGAACCTATGGCTACTTTCATGCAGTTTTACAAGCTGCATAAACAAATGTTTTAAGAGCTGTTTAATTGTTTGTTTTATATAAAGCTACTTGATCTGTTTCAGTCAAACATCTCTCATTAAATGTCTTATACATGCAATTTGTGTATGCAGTTAAATGTACATTTCTAATATAAGAATGGTGAATTCTGTTATTCAGACCAAAAGAACTAGGCTGGTATCAGACGTTAATCAGGCCGCTGTTTCTAATTCTTGTACTTTATTGTAAAGAACAGTGGAATGTAGTAGAATACACAGAGGCAAGTTGTCCTGGGTTCAGCTATAGCAGTCATTTTTCTCCTGCTTAGTAGCTGGTGCAGTGCTGTGTTTTTTAACTTTCAGCCTGGGAACAACGCTGATAACACTGATGTTTTTAGTTGTTGCTAAGTAATGTTTATTCCAACCAAGGACTTTCTCAGTCTCATGCTTTGCCAGGGAGGAGGGGAAGCTGGGAGGAAGCAGAGACAGGACACCTGACCCAAAGTAGCCAAAGGGGTATTCCATACCACAGCACGTCATGCCCAGTATATAAACCGGGGGGAGTTACCCGGAAGGCCCAGATCACTGCTCGGGTCGGGCTGGGTATCGGTCGGCGGGTGGTGAGCAATTGTATCCTCTCCCCTTGTTATTTCACTAATCATTATTATCATTGGTGGTAGCAGTAGTGGTTCTGTGTTATACCTTAGTTGCGGGACTGCTCTTATCTCAACCCGTGGGAGTTACATTCTTCCGATTCTCCTCCCCATCCCTCTGGGAGCGGGGGGAGGAAGAAGGGGGGGAGTGAGCGAGCGGCTGTGTGGTTCTGAGTTACCGGCTGGGCTCAAACCACGACAGTTCTTTTTGGCGCCCAACGTGGGGCCCGAAAGGTTGAGATAACGACAGAGTTGAAGATTATTTGTATAAAAAATTGTGAGAGATACATTTAATATGGCTGAATTTTGGGCAATGAGATTAATGATTTAATGGGCTTCTGTTCTTTAAGGACCAGACAGCGGAGGAAAAGACTATGTACACAGGCAAAAATGTATTTTCAGAGAGTAACTTTGATAGCAGTGAGGTATTTGCATCAGCAGTGCCAAGGACTACATCTGAACTTGTTTCCCAGGGAGACAGGATGTTTTCCAGGAAGAATATCATCACACCTTGAAATAGCAATAGACTCCCCTTGCAGAATAAGAGAGAACAGCCAAGAACAGCTTGACCTTTATGTTAGGTGGTAGGGCTATGTTTATTTACTTACTTGCTCTTAGTTGTGCAACTGAAAGCATGGTCCTTCATTTGCAGAATTTCACTTAGCCCCCAAATCATGGACACATAACATTTGTTTGCCTTGACTTCAGCTATAAACTCCAAGCACCGCAGCCACACCAACCCCAGTGACAAGCACAGCAGCTACTCAAACCCCGATAGCAACAGACAATATAGCTACTCCAAGCACCACAGCTACACCAACCCCAGTGACAAGCACAGTAGCTACTCAAACCCCGACAGCAACAGACAATATAGCTACTCCAAGCACCGCAGCTACACCAACCCCAGTGCCAAGCACAGTAGCTATTCAAACCCCGACAGCAACAGACAATGCAGCTGTTGGTGTTACTCAACTCCCAAGCACAACAGCTGCACCAACCCCAGCAATAGACATTGCAACCACTCCAATCCTAGTGGCAGGCACTGCAGCCACTCCAACCACAGTGACAAACACTGCAGCTAAACCAAATGTCCAGTTTGTGACAATGTCTGTTGCCCCTGTAAGCAAAAGCAGACGAGAGGCACAAAGAGCAACCCGCGAAGCAAAGAAAGATGAAGACCCAATGCCATTACTACATGCAACAGCATCTGAACAAGAGTTACTACTACGTGGGTCAGAGGAAGAGGAAGAAGAAGAAGAGGTCACTTCTCGACCCCGGACCTCAACCGAACTGCGGAATATGTGAAAAGATTTCACCCGTCTTCCAGGGGAGCACATTGTCACCTGGTTGCTCCGATGCTGGGACAATGGGGCCGACGGTCACGAACTAGGAGGTAGGGAAGCCAAGCAGCTGGGATCACTTGCTAGGGAAGGAGGAATTGACAAAGCGATTGCAAGAGAGAAGCGAGCCCTCAGTCTTTGGAGGCGGCTCCTGGCAGCTGTGAAGGAAAGGTTTCCCTACAAAGACGATATTACGAGTCGCTCAGCCAACTGGACCACGATAGAGAAAGGCATCCAGTCCCTGAGGGAATCAGCCATTACAGAGATGATCTATCGTAGGCCGGATGCCAGGAACACATCCGTAGATCCAGATGAAGTCCAAAGTACACGACCCATGTGGCGGAAACTTACACGGAGTGTGCCATCATCATATGCCCACACATTGGCATCAATGACCTGGAATGACGGAGTATCACCAACAGTGGATTGCCTGATTCATCAACACAGAGAGTTCGAAGACAATCTCACCCCTTCCATCATTTCAGCTGTGGAAAAACTGTCCCAGGAGTTCAAACAATTGAGAGACGATTTATCCGATCTATCCAGCTCCCCACGCGTACCAACCCATGTCTCAGCTATTAACAGAAGGTGCCCTACTGCTCGAGAAAGAAAATATAGGAGGTACACGCCACGGGCCACCCTATGGTTTTACCTGTGGGATCACGGAGAAGACATGAGAAAGTGGGATGGAAAACCTACTTCAGCTCTGGAGCAACGGGTACGTCAACTGAAGAGGAGAACAATGGTCAAGGATGATCCTCCCAGGAAAGCTGCTGCTCCAGTCTCTGGCGAGCAGTTTCCCAGATGGAGCGAAAGAGCTGATTTTACTCCAGCTCCTGTGATAAGGAATACTTATCCCTTTCTACAAGACATAAGTGGAGAATCTTGTGATCACTATTAGAGGGGCCCTGCCTCCAGCCAGGTGGAGGAGAGGGATAATCGGGTTTACTGGACTGTGTGGATCAGATGGCCTGGCACATCAGTCCCACAGAAGTATAAGGCTCTAGTAGATACCGGTGCACAGTGTACTCTGATGCCATCAAGGTATCAAGGGGTGAAACCCATTTATATTTCCGGAGTGACAGGAGGATCCAAAGCGTTAACTATGCTGGAAGCTGAAATCAGCCTGACTGGGAGGAAGTGGCAAAAGCACCCCATTGTGACTGGTCCAGGGGCTCCATGCATCCTTGGCATAGACTATCTCAGGAGAGGGTACTTCAAAGACCCAAAAGGATATAGATGGGCTTTTGGTATCGCTGCCTTGGAGACAGAGGAAATTAAGCAGCTGTCCACCTTACCCGGTCTCTCGGAGGATCCTTCTATTGTGGGGTTGCTGAAGGTCGAAGAACAACAAGTGCCAATTGCGACCACAACAGTGCACCGGCGGCAATATCGCACCAACCGAGACTCCTTGATTCCCATCCATAAGCTGATCCACAGACTGGAGAGCCAAGGAGTGATCAGCAGGACCAGCTCACCCTTTAATAGCCCCATATGGCCAGTGCAAAAGTCTAATGGAGAGTGGAGATTAACAGTAGACTATCATGGCCTGAACGAAGTCACACCACCATTGAGTGCTGCCATACCGGACATGCTAGAACTTCAATATGAACTGGAGTCAAAAGCAGCCAAGTGGGATGCCACAAGTGATATTGCCAATGCATTTTTCTCAATCCCTTTGGCAGCAGAGTGCAGGCCACAGTTTGCTTTCACTTGGAGGGGCGTCCAGTACACTTGGAACCGACTGCCCCAGGGGTGGAAACACAGCCCTACCATCTGCCATGGATTGATCCAGACTGCACTGGAACAGGGGCAAGCTCCAGAACACCTGCAATACATTGATGACATCATCGTGTGGGGTGATACAGCAGAAGAAGTTTTTGAGAAAGGGAGGAAAATAATCCAAATCCTGCTGAAGGCCGGTTTTGCCATAAAACGGAATAAGGTCAAGGGACCTGCACAGGAGATTCAATTTTTGGGAATAAAATGGCAAGATGGATGCCGCCAGATCCCCACAGACGTGATCAACAAGATAACAGCAATGTCTCCACCAACTAACAAGAAAGAAACACAAGCTTTCTTAGGTGTTGTGGGGTTCTGGAGAATGCACATCCCAAATTACAGTCTGATTGTAAGCCCTCTCTACCACGTGACCCGGAAGAAGAATGATTTCAAATGGGGCCCTGAGCAACAACAAGCCTTTGAACAAATTAAACGAGAAATAGTTCACGCAGTAGCCCTTGGACCAGTCCGGGCCGGGCCAGATGTGAAAAATGTGCTCTATACCGCAGCTGGGGAGAATGGTCCTACCTGGAGCCTCTGGCAGAAAGCTCCTGGGGAGACTCGAGGTCGACCCCTTGGCTTTTGGAGTCGAGGATATAAAGGATCCGAGGCCAGCTACACTCCCACTGAAAAAGAGATACTGGCAGCCTATGAAGGGGTTCGAGCTGCCTCAGAAGTGATTGGAACTGAAGCGCAGCTCCTCCTGGCACCCCGGTTGCCTGTGCTGGGCTGGATGTTCAAAGGCAGGGTCTCCTCTACACATCATGCAACTGATGCTACATGGAGTAAGTGGGCCGCACTAATTACACAACGAGCTCGAATAGGAAATCCCAGTCATCCAGGAATTCTAGAAGTCATCATGGACTGGCCAGAGGGCAAAGATTTTGGGATGTCACCAGAAGAGGAGGTGACGCGTGCTGAAGAGGCCCCACCATATAATGAACTGTCAGAGAGTGAAAAGCAATATGCCTTGTTTACTGATGGGTCCTGCCCTATTGTGGGAAAGCATCGGGGATGGAAGGCAGCTGTGCGGAGTCCCCTGCAACAAGTTGCAGCAACTGCTGAAGGAGAGGGTGAATGGAGTCAGTTTGCAGAGGTGAAAGCCATCCAGCTGGCCTTGGACATTGCTGAACGAGAAAAATGGCCAGTACTTTCTCTCTGTACTGACTCATGGATGGTGGCAAATGCCCTGTGGGGGTGGTTGCAGCAATGGAAGCAGAGCAACTGGCAACGCAGAAGTAAACCCATCTGGGCTGCTGCATTGTGGCAAGATATCGCTGCTCGGGTGCAGAACCTGGTGGTGAAGGTACGCCACGTAGATGCTCATGTACCCAAGAGTCGGGCCACTGAGGAACACCAGAATAACCAGCAAGTGGATAAAGCTGCTAAGATTAAAGTGGCTCAGATGGACTTGGATTGGCAACATAAGGGTGAATTATTTTTAGCCCGGTGGGCCCATGACACCTCAGGCCATCAAGGCAGAGATGCAACATCTAGATGGGCTCGTGATCGAGGGGTGGACTTAACGATGGACACTATTGCCCAGGTTATTCACAAATGTGAAACATGTGCTGCAATTAAGCAAGCCAAGCGGTTAAAGCCTCTCTGGTATGGAGGACGATGGCTGAAGTACAAGTATGGGGAGGCCTGGCAGATTGACTATATCACACTCCCACCAACCCGCCAGGGCAAGCGCTATGTGCTTACCATGGTGGAAGCAACCACCGGATGGCTGGAAACATACGCTGTGTCCCACGCCACTGCCCGGAACACTATCCTGGGCCTTGAGAAACAAGTCTTGTGGTGACACGGCACCCCAGAGAGAATTGAGTCAGACAATGGGACTCATTTCCGGAACAACCTCATAGACACTGGGGCCAAAGAGCATGGCATTGAGTGGGTATACCACATCCCCTACCATGCACCAGCCTCTGGGAAAATCGAATGGTACAATGGGCTGTTAAAAACTACACTGAGAGCAATGGGTGGTGGGACTTTCAAACACTGGGATACACATTTACCAAAAGCCACCTGGTTGGTCAACTGTAGGGGATCTGCCAACAGGGCTGGCCCAGCCCAATCAGAACTTTTACGTACTGTAGAGGGGGATAAAGTTCCTGTGGTGCACATAAAGAATTTGTTGGGGAAGACAGTCTGGGTTATTCCTGCTTCAGGTAAAGGCAAACCCACTCGTGGGGTTGCTTTTGCTCAGGGACCTGGATATACTTGGTGAGTAATGCGGGAAGATGGGGAAGTCCGATGTGTACCTCAAGGGGATTTGATTTTGGGGGAAAACAGCCAATGAACTCAATTGTACGCTGTTGCCTGCTCTATAACACTTTTATAGCCCACCAGCTAGATATCTTCAGGTCGCCAGCCATTGACCCTGACTTCCCTCCGATCATCACCTCAACAAAGAATGAATTTTGAGGAAAACAGACGAGCTCAGCAGTGACCAGATGAGTTTGGCGGTATCATCAGCAGGCAACAACCCAACACTACGTACCGTCCCTCCTGCCCTGAAAGACTATTACAAGAGATGGAGCCTGACATCATGGACTGGATGAGTTCAGCAATTTTACAGGGATTGGTCCATGGACTAGGGAATGATATCTTTCTCTGTGTGTGGGTGTGGGTGTATATATATGTGTATATATGGGACAGGGGTGATGGTGTGCTGAGAGATGTGGGATCTGAGCATGACGTGAATGGTATGGAATAAGGGGTGGATACTGTCCTGGGTTCAGCTATAGCAGTCATTTTTCTCCTGCTTAGTAGCTGGTGCAGTGCTGTGTTTTTTAACTTTCAGCCTGGGAACAACGCTGATAACACCGATGTTTTTAGTTGTTGCTAAGTAATGTTTATTCCAACCAAGGACTTTCTCAGTCTCATGCTTTGCCAGGGAGGAGGGGAAGCCGGGAGGAAGCAGAGACAGGACACCTGACGCAAACTAGCCAAAGGGGTATTCCATACCACAGCACGTCATGCCCAGTATATAAACCGGGGGGAGTTACCCGGAAGGCCCTGATCACTGCTCGGGTCGGGCTGGGTATCGGTCGGCGGGTGGTGAGCAATTGTATCCTCTCCCCTTGTTATTTCACTAATCGTTATTATCATTGGTGGTAGCAGTAGTGGTTTTGTGTTATACCTTAGTTGCGGGACTGCTCTTATCTCAACCCGTGGGAGTTACATTCTTCCCATTCTCCTCCCCATCCCTCCGGGAGCGGGGGGAGGAAGAAGGGGGGGGGGGGGGGAGTGAGCGAGCGGCTGTGTGGTTCTGAGTTACCGGCTGGGCTCAAACCACGACAGTCTACAAATGCGATATAAAGCCAGCTATATAGATAGTGCATAAAATAACTGTTGAATTAAATACAGCATAGATTTCTGTGCCTGCTAAATAAATAGTAATTTGGGGTTCAAGCAATTATATAGTATCTGTAAGTTATTACCTAGTAGATAATAAAGCACATGTGTTACTGCTTTTAAAGCTGTATCACTTCATCTGAGTATTGGCAAGCTTAATTTGCGGTATAATTGAGTACCTTAGAAGATTATTAATAGCTGGAGCCCATGAAAGATTTGTTTTCCCTGTACATAACCATGTTCAAGGCAGAGCAGTTTGGGTAGTCCTACAGCAAGTCTTGGGCACTGTCCAAAATTCTGTGGCTGAGATGAACTGTCAGAAAGATTTGTTACTAGTACTAAACACTGTGTTCAGTTTTACAGTCATTAAGAATTAGTCTCTTTTTAGGGTTAAAACAGAAAGGTTTGGTATTTAGTACCTGCATTTACATTAGGATACTCCAAAGAAGTGTCTTCTGCCTCAACATGAAACAACCTTTGGAAATACCTTTCTTCTTTAATTAGGCTTGTTTGTATGCAAACTGAAAATATATAAATAATGAAGTAATGAAGGATAGTCTTATGTGTTGTGAGAAAGCTAGGCTGCTAGGAGAAATCAGACCATCCTATGGGGTGGATATAGGACTTTCTTCTGCTATTTTTTCTGAATATTTTCTGTTAGATGCACTGGTATTTCTTACGGCAAAGCCTTTCAACCCACTATAAAGAGAGGATAAACATTTTAAAGGATGAGTTTTGTGAGTGTATTAAGATTGCATAGCAATTTATTATGTTGACAAGTATCTCAGTCGTGAAAGTAGTAAGAAAATTGTACTATAATTCAAAACATGGAAGGAAGACTGAAAAGGAACACATATTTTTGCAGGCTATGGGAGCTGCAGGGCAACTGGCAACTGGATGAGGGCTGCCTCTGCCCACCCATAATACAGTTATTGCTCCCTGAACCAGGACGTGCCCTGTATTCACAAGGCAGGCTGAGCACCTCCTTAGCTCAAACAGCCAGAAGCCTGTAAGGTTTAAGTCAGATGAAGTGATATACCTGCATCTAGAAGTAGTATTTATTTCCTCAGATGCAGCTGTGAAGCTTCATCACTATAAAATATTGGGAGTCCTTGACATTACTGGCATAATAGAATAGAATAGTTAGGGATGGAAAGGAACTTAAATCATCTAGTTCCAAACCCCCTGCCATGGGCAGGGACACCTCACACAAAACCATATTGCCCAAGGCTCTGTCCAACTTGGCCTTAAACACTGCCAGGGATGGAGCACTCACAACTTCCTTGGGCAACCCATTCCAGTGCCTCACCACCCTCATAGTAAAGAACTTCCTTATACCTAAACTAAACTTCCCCTGTTTAAGTTTGAACCTGTTACCTCTTGTCCTACCACTACAGTCCCTAAGGAAGAGTCCCTCCCCAGCATCCTTGTAGGCCCCCTTCAGGTACTGGAAGGCTGCTATGAGGTCTCCATGCAGCCTTCTCTTCTCCAGGCTGAACAGCCCCAACTTCCTCAGCCTGTCTTCATACGGGAGGTGCTCCAGCCCCTTGATCATCCTCGTGGCCCTCCTCTGGACTTGCTCCAACAGCTCCATGTCCTTTTTATGTTGAGGACACTAGAACTGTACACAGTACTCCAAGTGAGGTCTCATGAGAGCAGAGTAGAGGGGCAGGATCACCTCCTTTGACCTGCTGGTCACACTTCTTTTGATACAGCCCAGGATACAGTTGGCTTTCTGGGCTGCGAGCGCACACTGCTGGCTCATGTTCAGTTTCTCATCAACCAACACCCCCAAGTCATTCTCCACAGGGCTGCTCTGAATCTTTTCTCTGCCCAACCTGTAGCAGTGCCTGGGATTGCCCCTACCCAGGTGTAGGACCTTACACTTGGCTTGGTTAAACTTCATAAGGTTGGCATCAGCCCACCTCACAAGCATGTCCAGGTCCCTCTGGATGGCATCCCTTCCCTCCAGCATATCAACCGAACCACACAGCTTGGTGTCATCGGCAAACTTGCTGAGGGTGCACTCAATCCCACTGTCCATGTCACCGATAAAGATGTTGAACAGGATCGGTCCCAACACCAATCCCTGAGGGACACCACTCGTTACTGCTTTCCAACTGGACATCGAGCCGTTGACCACAACTCTTTGCGTGCAGCCATCCAGCCAGTTCTTTATCCACTGAGTGGTCCATCCATCAAATTGATGTCTCTCCAATTTAGAGATAAGGATGTTGTGCGGGACAGTGTCAAACGCTTTGCACAAGTCCAGGTAGATGACGTCAACTGCTCTGCCCCTGTCCATCAGTTCCGTAGCCCCATCATAGAAGGCCACCAAATTGGTCAGGCAGGATTTCCCCTTAGTGAAGCAAGGTTGGCTGTCACCAACCACCTCGTTGTTTTTCATGTGCCTTAGCATGCTTTCTGGGAGAATCTGCTCCAAGATTTTGCCAGGCACAGAGGTGAGGCTGACTGGTCTGTAGTTCCCTGGGTCTTCCATTTTCCCCTTCTTGAAAATGGGGGTTATATTACCCTTCTTCCAGTCATCAGGAACTTCACCTGACTGCTATGATTTTTCAAATATGACGGACAGTGGCTTAGCAACTTCATTCGCCAGCTCCTTCAGGACCCACGGATGGATTTCATCAGGCCCCACGGACTTATGCACGTTCAGGTTCTTAAGATGGTCTCGAACCTGATCCTCTCCTACAGTGGGCCTAAGGTCTTCATTCTCACAGTCCCTGCATCTGCCTTCCAAGATTTGAGTGGTGTGGTCAGAGCATTTGCCAGTGAAGACTGAGACAAAGAATTCATTAAGAACCTCAGCCTTCTCCAAATCCATAATCTCAAATATACCAGATAAAAATGCTCCCACCTCCAAGCCTTCTCTTTCACTTCATTTTATTGTGCTAGGGAGCACTTAGAAAATGATGATTCCCCCCCCAGTTGCAAATCATATAATGCTTTATTTTAAACAAGCAGACTTGTGTATAGAAGGCAACCACAATCTTATTAATCGCATATTTATAGGCTCATATTTACAGTATTTTCCAAATAGTTAGTGTCAGCTAAAACAGAACATTTGGTGTAAAGCTGGTAGATCACAGCATCAAACTGCTATTTGATAATGCAAAAATATCCTCTTACGCTTTCTGTACGTTGCAGCACTTGTATACACTATTTGAATAAAGATAACCTACAAGAACATTAAAAAAAAGAGAGCATAATCTTCTTTTAGCTCCACACAGAGCAAGAGGAGGTTTTTTTTTCAAAGGTGATTTCCTTTTTTCTTGGTGTTCTCAAGCAATATGACTTTGCTATGGGACACATGAGAGTTTCTTTAAACCCTTGAAGAGAAAAGGGTTTTCCTCCCCAACTCAGAAATGGGAAATGCATTCTGATGGCTGACACGAGAGTCCTGATCTGTCTTCAGTTCAAAACGCTATGACACTGACTGCACTTGTTTCCCCCCCCCCCCCCCTTCAAGCATTTGGAAAGAGGTTTTCCCCCTATGTTAAATTTTATCATACAGAAAATCTGTGAGCTAACTGGGTGCCTAATACTAATTCAGATCAAGTAGTTTTTTGCTGAAAGAGTCTTAGGATTTCTCTTATTTAATTCCAGTAATGGCTTGCAAGCTGATCTAGTGTAATTTAGAGAGTCCTCTAAGCTGTCATGTTTTATGTAGTGACACCTACAAAGCTATACTACACTCTTACTATATGTCACTGTTACTGAAGACTTTGTGATGCATGATATAATTTCATACACCTCCACACAAAGCAAACAACCTCCAAAATAGGATCCTAGGGTTGTTTTTCAAACTTCTTTTATCAAAATATGGGGGAATTTGCAGAAGACTTTTTAGGTTTTATTTGGCAATGAAGATAACCTTCTCAAATACTTAAACCGCTTGACAGTACTAGACTTTGTCATAATTTTCAATATTTTTCCCTACTCAAATGTCTTTTATTAGATGAGAGGCTGTTTTACAAGATCTATTTTGTACAAGAGTTATATACATGTGCTCTGCTTGCAACATGTTGCAAATGAGTCAGGTTGATGAAAGGTTGACTGGGAAGGCATCTGGGAGAGGAGGGTAGCAGTCCTGAGATACAATTACTTAATACCAGGACTAATAAATGACATAGATGCAATAAATTTTCTCTATAGCCAGCAGCAACTCAGGTGAGCACTGTGCTTCGCTGAATACCCACAAGTACCCCACTCTTATGCAAGGTGTCATGGTTTAAGCGCTGAACCCAGGACCAAGGTCATCTGTGCTCCACTGAGATCCAGAAACTAGATTTTCCCCCTTAAATATGCCATGTGATTCAATGTAAAGGCATGTCTGTGTACCTAGAACACATCTTCCCACAAACTGCAGTTATAGCTGCCCATTAGATTTTAGCATTTCACTACAGGAACAGAGTGAAATATTTTCCTTTTATATAGTAGCCTCACTCATGATGCAAAAGATCCTGTTTAATGGCATTGAATTTTTTTTTTTTTTTTTTTTTGCAAGACCCTACCCACCAAAACAGGGCATAAAGGGATACAGGGCTAATGGCATAAAATTGCCATAGGATAGTATGATAACCTATAGGAAGTACGCAGCTTGGGGACATCATTCACGCAGACACAACTGGGTGTCTCAGCCAATTCTGCTACTGTGTTCCCGTGGATGTGACAGCTCCTGTCGTGCCCACTGCTGTCTCCCCATGCTGCCACAGACCTTGCCCCAACTGTCATTGCCAGTCCTTCCAACAGCTCATGGAGGTGAAGGTAAGGGCTGGGTCTTCCCACAGGGTTTTCCACTGGGAAACTGCTCTTTCCCCAGGCTTACCCCCACTTCTCTAGCCCAAACATCGCAGTGACAGAGCTCGCTGAGGGAAGGTGCGAGCACAGCCTGCCCCGACCTCTCAGTTTTCGCTCTATCACAGGGGAAGAGGGCTCAGCCCCGCTGGCTGGCAGCTCGAAACGCAAACCAGAAGGCTTGTCAGAGAAGGCACCGATAGGCAGCGGCTGAGCCAGCCATCAGCAGGCGGGGGAAGCAGGATAGCGCGTCGCTGCCGACAGCCGTGCTGCCAAATCCTGCTCGGCTATTGCAGGTCCCAGGGTATTTGGTGGCTTTCTGAAAGCCCAAGCTTCCACCTTCACTTTGAAGAACCCCAGTCTCAGGTAAAAGAATCAACTTTTGGTTTAGCCTTAGACATAAGAGCCACATAAAGCCTTAACAGCTCTCAAGGCCAACAGGAAAACGCTTTAGGAAAGTTTAGCTGAGCAGCTGAGGCAGAGGCGGTTTTTACCCACCGTTGGTTGGCACTTCCAGAAGGACCGTGCGTTGTAGGAAGGCGACCGCGAACCGCCGTGCCGCGCCACCCCTCCCTCAGCCCACCGCCGTCCCATGCAACACCGCTCGGTAACCTGCCCGGTACCGGGTGGGGAGCTGGCGCCCTGGGACACCTGCCCGCGGTACCGTGCCTCGCCGCGCCACCGCCCCTTCCCGGGGCTCAGCCGAGCGGGACGCGCTGCCCCACAGGGGCACCGGTGGCAGCGGCACGATCCCTTACCGATGATGATGGCACAGGCGCTGACCAGCCCGATCTCCTTCTCCAACACCACGGACTCAGGGCCGCCGGGTATACCGCACTGCTCCCCGCCGGCCATCGCTGCTCACACCGCTCTGTCCCGCTGTCGGCCCGCGCGCATGCGCCGTCCCTCGCCGTGGGGGCGGTGGTGCGAGGGTGTGGGAGAAGGTGCTGGGGTTGGTTGTTGCCTACCTTGAGGTGAGGTGTGTGCAGTTCCCTCGGATCCCCTCACGGTCCCTCGCAGGGAACAGTGCCTAGGAGAGCTGCAGGCATGCAGCGCCTCCGGGAGATCGACAAGCAAGTTCCCCGAGGAGCCGGGGGGGACAGCCGCACTAATAGCAGGGTCTGGTGAGTGCTGAGCGCTAAACGACCGCTGTGGCTGTTTGGTCTGCTCCGATACCAGGCACCGCTTTGGGTGAGGGCTGTGATGAGCAGCAGAGCTCCGTGCAGGGCTCGCCTTTACAGAAGTTCTCCACATCTTGGTGGTGGTCTGCCTGCTCTGGAGCTTTGTTAGCTATGGTAGTGCAATAACACAAAGGGAAAGAAAAAAAAAAAAACCAAATCCAAAAGCAAAAACCCCAAACATTTTATTGCTTGTGATCATTACCGGCAGCATGTGGCTAAGCAAGCATGGTTAAAATCACCAAGGCAATAACTGCTGCGTTTCTGCCTTTACTTTTCTAGTTAATTTCTTCTCTCCTCCTTCCCACTTTGCTTCAAACCTCCTTCTAAGGAATTAACCCCCTGGGCCCATGTGTGCAGCAGCCCCCTGTGCACCTGAGTGCGTCATCCCTCCCTCCCCTCGGTGCCTTGTGTTGGGCTGTTGATCAGCCTCACCTGCAGCCATCTGTTCACTGGCTTAAGGAAACAATATCTATTTCCTCACGCAGGGGATGGAGTATAAGTGTTGGGATGCTTCGTTACAGCAAGAATGTAGGAATACCAAGGTAAATGTAAGAAAGTGTTATGTAGTAGTTCTGTGTATCTGTGAACAAACTGCCTTTATAAGTGTTAAAGGATGGTGTTTCCTCTGATCTCAGATGAAATCAGAAAGTAAAATTGTAGTTGGGAACTTGGGCTCTTTCCTCAAGCTGTAACAGTGTGAGAGACTGAACTGAAATCAGACTCCACTGTCCACTGTCTCAAAGATTGGTAAGAGAAGCTGAGGTCCACTATGTCAAAGATGGGTGTGAGGAGCTGAGATGGGACTCCATCGTCCATTGTCTGAGAGATGGGTGGGAGGAGCTGTGTCCTGGGTTCAGCTGTAACAGTTATTTTTCTCCTTCCTAGTAGCTGGTGCAGTGCTGTGTTTTCGACTTCAATCTGAGAACAACGCTGATAAGACACCAGTGTTTTTAGTTGTTGCTCTGTAATGATTACCCTGATCAAGGACTTTTCAGTCTCATGCTCTGCCAGTGAGGAGGGGCAGAGGAAGCCAGGAGGAAGCAGAGACAGGACACCTGACCCAAACTAGCCAAAGGGGTATTCCATACCACAGCACGTCATGCCAAGTATATAAACTGGGGGGAGTTACCCGAAAGGCACAGATCCCTGCTCAGGTTGGGCTGGGTGTCAGTTGTCGGATGGTGAGCCGACCATGATGCAAGTATTGTGCATCACTTGTGTTTATTGTTGTTTGGTTTTTCTTTTCCCCTTTTAGTTTTATGTTCTCTCCCCTTGTTATTTCCCTTATCATTATTATTATTGGTGGTAGTAATTTTGTATTATACCTTAGTTACTGGACTGTTCTTATCTCAACCCGTGGGGTTTACATTCTTTCGATTCTCCTCCCCATCCCTCCGGGGGTGGGGGGAGTGAGTGAGTGGCTGCGTGGTTCAGTGTAGTTTTTAACAGCCCATTGTACCATTTGATTTTCCCAGAGGCTGGTGCATGATAGGGGATGTGATATACCCACTCAATGACATGCTCTTTGGCCCAAGTGTCTATAAGGTTGTTCTGGAAATGAGTCCCATTGTCTGATTCAATTCTTTCTGGGGTGCTGTATCTCCACAAGACTTGTTTCTCAAGGCTCAGGATAGTGTTCTGGAGAGGCTTTAACCACTTGGCTTGCTTAATTGCAGCATGTTTCACATTTGTGAGTAACCTGGGCAATAGTGTCCATTGTTAAGTCCACCCCTCGATCATGAGCTCATCTATATGTTGCATCTCTGCCTTGATGGCCTGAGGTGTCATGGGCCCACCGGGCTAAAAATAATTCACCCTTATGTTGCCAATCTAAGTCCATCAGAGCCACTTCAATCTTAGCAGCTTTATCCACTTGCTGGTTGTTCTGGTGTTCCTCAGTGGCCCGACTCCTGGGTACATGAGCATCTACGTGGTGTACCTTCACCACCAGGTTCTGCACCTGGGCAGCGATATCTTGCCACAATGCAGCAGCCCAGATGGGTTTACTTCTGCACTGCCAGTTGCTCTGCTTCCATTGCTGCAACCACCCCCACAGGGCATTTGCCACCCTCCATGAGTCAGTATAGAGAGAAAGTGCTGGCCATTTTTCTCGTTCAGCAATGTCCAAGGCCAGCTGGATGGCTTTCACCTCTGCAAACTGACTCCATTCACCCTCTCCCTCAGCAGTTTCTGCAACTTGTTGTAGGGGACTCCATACAGCTGGCTTCCCTTTTTTGGGGGGGGGTTGCTTTACTCTGAGGTTTCCACAATGTGTTTCTGTCATTATCTCACCCCTTCGTGCCCCACGTTGGGTGCCAAAATAACTGTCGTGGTTTAAGCCCAGACAGTAACTCAGAACCACACAGCTGCTTGCTCACTCCCTGCCTTCTTCCCCCCCAGAATGGGGAGGAGAATCGAAAGAATGTAAACCCCACGGGTTGAGATAAGAACAGTCCAGTAACTAAGGTATAATACAAAACTACTACTACTACCACCAATAATAATAATGATAAGGGAAATAACAAGGGGAGAGAACATAAAACTAAAAGGGGAAAAGAAAAACCAAACAACAATAAACACAAGTGATGCACAATACAGTTGCTCGCCACACGCCGACTGATACCCAGCCTGAACCAAGTAGCGATCTGTCTATTCCTGGTAACTCCCCCCAGTTTATACACTGGGTATCATGTGCCGTGGTATGGAATACCCCTTTGGCTAGTTTGGGTCAGGGGCCCTGTCTCTGCTTCCTCCTGGTTTCCTGTGCCCCTCCTCACTGGCAGAGCATGAGACTGAAAAAGGTCCTTGGTCAGAGTAAACATTACTTAGCAACAACTAAAAACATCGGTGTGTTATCAGCACTGTTCTCAGACTCATTTGAAAACACAGCACTGCACCAGCTACTAGGAAGGAGAAAAGTAACTGCTACAGCTGAACCCTGGATAGACGGACACTGCAGCCACTCCAACCTCAGTGACAGACACTGCAGCCAGTCCAACTCCAGTGAAAGACATTGCAGCTAAACCAAAGGATCAATCCATGCCAGTATCGGTTGCCCCTATAAGCAAAAGGAAAAGCAAACGAGAGCCACAAAGAGCAACTCGTGCAGTGAAGGATGATAAAGACTCAGTGTGTGAACTAGAGTGGGTGACATCTGTGTGAGAGGAATTACTACAGGATTCAGAGGAAGAGGCAGAACAAGAGATAACTTCTCGATCTCGGACCTTGACCGAGCTGCAGAATATGTGAAAAGATTTCAGCCATCTTCCAGCTGGTGGGGGGAAGAAGGGGGGAGTGAGCGAGCTGCTGGGTTACCGGCTGGGCTTAAACCATGACAAGCTGAGATAAGACTCCTCTGTCCATTATCTCAAGGTTTGGTGTGAGGAATTGCTGTCCATTATCTCAAGGATTGCTGAGTGCAGTTGAAGAGCTGGCTGCAAGACCAGGGAAACTGGATGCATGTGATCCACCAGGAATGTGCAGTACGTGACATTAAGAACAATGGTAGTCCCCCCAACACATAATAAAAGGGGAAAAAGGTAACCGCCGTTGTGGCCACCCACCTCTGATGACGACTATGGACCCTGGGACACTCCCACCACCAAAGACGATGACTACAGATCCTCGGGTTGCCACTGGATCCACGGTGGTGAATATCTCTCTCTGCACTCTGAATTCTTGCTTAATTTGTATCCTTTTTTCCCAACCTGTCCTATTGCTCTCTTTTTTTATAATAATCTTTTTTTATAATGAACAAATTTATTTATTTCGGTACTTGACCTTCTTTGCATCTTAATTTCACTCTGGGGATCACAAACAAAATATGTCCAACACTGGGTTTTATGCAGTCGGACCCTGACAAACAGCCAAGGGCTTATTGATGGAAATCCCTGTTTCATTCCCTGTTTGTAAGTCAGGATGAACACCTTACTGAGAGCAGCTCTGTGTTCAGAGAGGATCCCCACATGGGTGACCTGTTCTGAAAGTGCATAGGTTAGAAAATTTTCACAAGATTATGTGGTATCTGGGAGGTGTGGGAAGGAGATGGTTGCCCCTCTGATGCACACTAACATGGTAATGGAAATTGAGCATGGTGGGGTGATAGCAATAGGAGAAGGAAGGTCTGGTCCTTCACCTCAGTGAAGGAAGGTGGGAAGTTTCTGTGGTGACATCAGTCTGATTTTGACTTTGGAATGAAAAGCATGACCTGAAAACTGTCGAGTTTGAGGAAATCGGTGGACTATTCCTATGAAGCTGATAATTGTGGGTGATTTTACTTTATAAAGCTGCTTTATACTGCTGCTGTTATAGAAAGGCAGAGACTTTCAGAGATTTTCAGAGGCTGAGACTTGTTTCCTAAACGGATCTATTGTTCTGTGGAATTGTTTCTAACTGAACTGCCTCGCTAACTACTTTGTAAATGTCCTTTTATTGAATTGCAATGTACTTTTTATAAGGGAGCATTTTACAAGAAGAATTACTTTCTGAACCATATAAACAGTACTACTGTTTTCCTTTTAAAGTCAGGGAAATGCAAAGACTAAAAGGGAAGTTTCAGATGTTTGAAAGTAACCTGATGTTTTAGGTATTTCTTTTAGGTGGTTTAAATAATTGCTTCAGAGAGATGTTTTCTACCGGTAGCAACTCAAGTAACTTCTAGTACCTCTGAAAGTCTCTGTGTGCTGTTCTTATATGGACAGTATGATCTATTCCATGAAAGTTGTCTATGATGGTCTATTTCTTCTGTAAAAGGTAAAAAAAATACATTGAACTTCATAAAAAAAATCAAGAAATATGGGAAAGAATGGTGTTGCTAACTCTGTTACTGACTGTATTGCTGAGTTCTAAGAGCCTTTATTAGTTTAGGATCAATTAACCTTACCAGAACAACCCTAGATCTGTTAAATGAATGACTGCTTAGAAGGATAACACTGCACTTGGTTTCTTTGCTGGGTAGAAATGTTGGTTTGCTCTGAAATATGTGCTGTTGTGTGGAAGATAAAATCCCAGTCAGCCCTGGGGTTAGCGAGGAACAGTTTGTGCTGGCTGTGGGATGATAAAAATGAATACTAGAATTCAGTTAACTCTAATAATCTTCAACTCAGCTGTGCAGTAGCTGCAGGATTTTTTATTTTTTTTTTTTAAACATTTTTGCCAGTTTAGTGGGCTTTGCTAGGGCAAACACTAAGTATGCATGTGTGCACTCTGTCTGCTGATATACTTTGTTCTGTAACCATTCCCCCTTGCTGAAAGCCACAAGGCATAACTGGGTGACTTTATGGGTATGTTTTCAAGTATTTTACTGGTAATTAGAAAGGAAAAACCTAACAGAAAAGCACCAGAAAACTCTCCTTAGAGAGAGGTAGCAAACAGACTATTAAAACTAAGAAAAGCAGAGGAACCTGAAGAGCATTCAGTCGTCTTATCCAGTTTCACATCAGGTGCATTTTTGAACAAGGCTAAAAGAACAGAGCTGGTGCAGGAGAACCATGGGGTGAAATCTCAGCTTTGTCCCAAGAAAACCTTTTGCAGCAGAAACATTAATGAACTGGCACATGTGACTGTGGCTCAGCAAGGCCAGGATATTGTCTATTGCACCTTACAGTTTCAGCACCAGATTCCATTTTGCGAGTTTCATCCTTGAGGGCAGCATCTGTGCTCTTGCCCTTGAGTGGGGCTGTTTCCAGAAGGAACAGGCAACCTCTGTGGCTGCAGCGTGTGCTCCCCAGGCAGCTGTGCTTCCCTGGGCCACAATAGAGGCCTCTGGCAGGGGACACTGAACCCCTCGGCTGCCCACCCAGGTTGGGATTTTACAGATATCCATTTCAGGGGACCTATGTCCTTGCCCTGGGAGATGATGAAGTTATATGACTGCCTTTTTCTCAAGATGCATAGCATTATTTTGGTAGGTGCTTATTTGTGATATCTCTGCCAGAATGTACTTCCTAGGGCAGGCAATAAGCTTGTAAGCAGTTTAGCCTAGTTACCAGGTAGTGTGGGTAATAAACAGGGTTGGCAAATGGGGTTGGGTGCAGCTGTGTTGGTGATGGAGGAGGATGGTGGCTGTGCAGCAGCAGCGCAGTCCCCTCCCTGTCACAGACTGAGTAAATGGTGTATGGGGTAACAGTTATGTGTGAGGAATACAGCCAGGAAATCTGTCCTGGTAATTTAATTTAGGTTTGTAGTCCTGGACCCCTGTAGAATACTTCATTATTCTCATTTGTCCTTGGGAAGAGGATAAATTCTTTACCTAAATCCATATAAAGAGCATTGATTTACTGATTATTTTCCCAGTGTGTGCATAAATTTTTGAAAAGGGAAGTAATTCATTAAGTGTTTTACTATTGCTGAATGAGTAAGCAGGTGGCTGTTTACAACAAGAGCTTTTGATGTGCCCACATCCATAGCAAAACACAGGAGTGTAAAACAGCAGTGGGCCAGAAACCTGTTGGAAAAGACAGCTGGGAAAAAGGTTGCCCACATTCACTGACAAAAAATGCTCCTTTTTTTTTTCCTTTTTTAGGCTAAGTGCCTTCCTGCTTCACTGTTTTTTGCATGAGGGTGAAGGGAAGACTTTTGTCTTTTTGTGGTAGTGTTGGCTGCTTATTTATGTTGTACATTCTGTCCTATTTTTAATATAGTCTCCAAATGAGCAAGACAGAGGGCATGTACATTCTAATTAGTAGTTATCTGAGACAGCTCTTAGAGCAAAGATTTGTTTTAAATTGTTTTGGATCTGAACGTACTGTATCTACTTGAATGATGAAATGTTAGTAAGCAAAAAAGCCAAAGTTCTTTGTAGGAAGGCAATTGCTGCATAGCAACTGCACTGAGAGAATGCAATGAAGCTTGCACGTGTTCTCTTTTGTTGCTATTTTTGTCCTCATTTTCTCCATGCTCTGAAATGAACAGAAATTAAAGTTGTTGGAACCAGTTATTTTAGTAATTACTACTTATGCTCTAAAAAAAAAACGCAGAAGAAGCAAATGATGCAGCTTGGGTTTTGTATTTTGTGATGAAATAATAAAGGGAATTTAATAGGCCATTTATGAAGGGATGCTGTGACTGAATTTTCAAATAAATATGGTCTTTAATGTATGTCAAGTGTATGGGAAGAGAACAAGGTTAAGAAATATAAAGACTTTCCATGATAGTAGATGTTCAGAAAACTGTAGTAGAGGAAGATGCATTAGTATGTGACTCCTGTGTGACTGCGCAGCATGTAAACTTGGCTTTTTTGGGTAGCTACTCTTCTCTGGAATAATGATAACAGAAAGAGGTTCATGCAAATGTGGAACAGTTCTGGAATAGGTCAGAGAGGCAAATGAGCTCATGCAAACTAGCTAAGTTCTTAGGAAAACTCCCATTCGTGTCAGGAAGGGGCAGGAATGTAACTTAGCAACAACTAAAAACATCGCTGTGTTATCAGCACTGTTCTCAGACTAAAGTTGAAAACACAGCACTACACCAGCTACTAAGAAGGAGAAAAATAACTGTTACAGCTGAACCCAGGACACTAGTAGCTGGTGCAGTGCTGTGTGTCATGGTTTAAGCCCAGCTGGTAACTCAGAAACACGCAGCCGCTCGCTCACTCTCCACTTCTTCCTCCCCCCGCTCCCGGAGGGATGGGGAGGAGAATCGGAAGAATGTAACTCCCACGGGTTGAGATAAGAGCAGTCCAGTAACTAAGGTATAACACAAAACCACTACTACTACCACTAATAATAATGATGATAAGGGAAATAACAAGGGGAGAGGATACAATTGCTCACCACCCGCCAACCGATACCCATCCCGACCCGAGCAGTGATCTGGGCCTTCTGGGTAACTCCCCCCAGTTTATATACTGGGCATGACGTGCGGTGGTATGGAATACCCCTTTGGCTAGTTTGGGTCAGGTGTCCTGTCTCTGCTTCCTCCCGGCTTCCCCTCCTCCCTGGCAAAGCATGAGACTGAGAAAGTCCTTGGTTGGAGTAAACATTACTTAGCAACAACTAAAAACATCGGTGTTATCAGCGTTGTTCCCAGGCTGAAAGTCAAAAACACAGCACTGCACCAGCTACTAAGGAGGAGAAAAATGGCTCCTATAGCCGAACCGAGGACCGTATCCACCCCTTATTCCATACCATTCACGTCATGCTCAGATCCCACATTTTTCAATATACCATCGCTTTTGTCTTTTTTTATATATATATATACACACACCCACACCCAAAGAGAGAGATATCATTCCTTAGTCCATGGACCAATCCCTATAAAGTTGCTGAATTCATCCAGTCCATGATGTCAGGCTCCATCTCTTGTAATAGTCTTTCAGGGCAGGAGGGATGGTGTGTTGTGTTGGATTGTTGCCTGCTGATGATACCGCCAAACTCGTCTGGTCACTGCTGAGCTCGTCTGGTTTCCTCAAAATTCATTCTTTGTTGAGGTGATGATCAGAGGGAAGTCAGGGTCAGTTGCTGGTGACCTGAAGATATCTAGCTGGTGGGCTATAAAAGTGTTATAGAGCAGGCAACAGCATACAATTGAGTTCATGGGCTGTTTTCCCCCAAATTTAAATCCCCTTGAGGTACACATCGGACTTCCCCATCTTCCTGCATTACCCACCAAGTATATCCAGGTCCCTGAGCAAAAGAAACCCCACGAGTGGGTTTGCCTTTACCTGAAGCAGGAATAACCCAGACTGTCTTTCCCAACAAATTCTTTATGTGCACCACAGGAACTTTATCCCCCTCTACAGTACGTAAAAGTTCTGATTGGTCTGGGCCAGCCCTGTTGGCAGATCCCCTAGTGTTGACCAACCAGGTGGCTTTTGGTAAATGAGTATCCCAGTGTTTGAAAGTCCCACCACCCATTGCTCTCAGTGTAGTTTTTAACAGCCCATTGTACCGTTTGATTTTCCCAGAGGCTGGTGCATGGTAGGGGATGTGATATACCCACTCAATGCCATGCTCTTTGGCCCAAGTGTCTATGAGGTTTTTCCGGAAATGAGTCCCATTGTCTGACTCAATTCTCTCTGGGGTGCCGTGTCCCCACAAGACTTGTTTCTCAAGGCCCAGGATAGTGTTCCGGGCAGTGGCGTGGGGCACAGCATATGTTTCCAGCTGTGCTTCAGTGTCAGTCACTTCTGAAGCAGCTTGAACCCATTCAAAGGCTGCCAATATCTCTTTTTCAGTGGGAGTGTAGCTGGCCTCGGATCCTCTGTATTCCCGACTCCAAAAGCCGAGGGGTCAACCTCGAGTCTCCCCAGGAGCTTTCTGCCAGAGGCTCCAGGTAGGACCATTCTCCCCAGCTGCGGTATAGAGCACATTTTTCACGTCTGGCCCAGTCCAGACTCGTCCAAGGGCTCCTTCATGAACCGTATCTCATTTAATTTGTTCAAAGGCTTGTTGTTGCTCAGGGCCCCTTTTGAAATCATTCTCCTTCCAGATCATGTGATAGAGAGGGCTTACAATTAGACTGTAATTTGGGATGTGCATTCTCCAGAACCCCACAACACCTAAGAAAGTTTGTGTTTCTTTCTTGTTAGTTGGTGGAGACATTGCTGTTATCTTGTTGATCACGTCTGTGGGGATCTGGCAACGTCCATCTTGCCATTTTATTCCCAAAAATTTAATCTCTTGTGCAGGTCCCTTGACCTTATTCCGTTTTATGGCAAAACCGGCCTTCAGCAGGATTTGGATTATTTTCCTCCCTTTCTCAAAATCTTCTTCCGCTGTATCACCCCACACGATGATGTCATCAATGTATTGCAGGTGTTCTGGAGCTTGCCCCTGTTCCAGTGCAGTCTGGATCAATCCATGGCAAATGGTAGGGCTGTGTTTCCACCCCTGGGGCAGTCAGTTCCAAGTGTATTGGATGCCCCTCCAAGTGAAAGCAAACTGTGCCCTGCACTCTGCTGCCAAGTGAATTGAGAAAAATGCATTGGCAATATCACTTGTGGCATCCCACTTGGCTGCCTTTGACTCCAGTTCATATTGAAGTTCTAGCATGTCCGGTAGGGCAGCACTCAATGGTGGTGTGACTTCATTCAGGCCACGATAGTCTTCTGTTAGTCTCCACTCTCCATTAGACTTTTGCACTGGCCATATGGGGCTATTAAAGGGTGAGCGGGTCCTGCTGATCACTCCTTGGCTCTCCAGTCTGTGGATCAGCTTCTGGATGGGAATCAAGGAGTCTCGGTTGGTGCCGTATTGCCGCCGGTGCATTGTTGTGGTCGCAATTGGCACTCGTTGTTCTTCGACCTTCAGCAACCCCACAACAGAAGGATCCTCTGAGAGACTGGGCAAGGTGGACATCTGCTTAATTTCCTCTGTCTCCAAGGAAGCGATACCAACAGCCCATTGATACCCTTTTGGGTCTTTGAAGTACCCTCTCCTGAGACAGTCTATGCCAAGGATGCATGGAGCCCCTGGGCCAGTTACAATGGGGTGCTTTTGCCACTTCCTCCCAGTCAGGCTGATTTCAGCCTCCAGTACAGTAAACTCTTGGGATCCTCCTGTCACTCCGGAAATACAAATGGGTTCCACCCCTTGATACTTTGATGGCATCAGGGTACACTGTGCATCGGTATCTACTAGAGCCTTATACTTCTGTGGGACTGATGTGCCAGGCCATCTGATCCACACAGTCCAGTAAACCCGATTGTCCCTCTCCTCCACCTGGCTGGAGGCAGGGCCCCTCTAATAGTGATCACAAGATTCTCCACTTATGTCTTGTAGAAAGGGATTAGTATTCCTTATCACAGGAGCTGGAGTAAAATCAGCTCTTCCACTCCATCTGGGAAACTGCTCACCAGAGACTGCAGAAGCAACTTTCTTGGGAGGATCATCCTTGATCATTGTTCTCTTCAGTTCACGCACCCGTTGCTCCAGAACTGAGGTAGGTTTTCTGTCTCACTTTCTCATGTCTCCTCCGTGATCCCGCAGGTAAAACCATAGGGTGGCCCATGGCATGTACCTCCTATATTTTCTCTCTCGAGCAGTAGGGCACCTTCTGTTGATAGAGCCATGGGTTGGCACATGTGGGGAGCTGGATAGATCGGATAAATCATCTCTCAATTGTTTGAACTCCTGGGACAGTTTTTCCACAGCTGAAATGATGGAAGGGGTGAGATTGTCTTCGAACTCTCGGAGTTGACGAATCAGTTCACCCACTGTTGGTGGTGCTAGGTCATTCCAGGTCATTGATGCCAATGAGTGGGCATATGATGGTGCTGCGCTCCGTGTAAGTTTCCGCCACATGTGTCATGTACATTCAACTTCATCTGGATCTACAGATGAATTCCTGGCATCCGGCCTACGATAGATCATCTCTAGAATGGCTGATTCCTTTAGGGACTGGATGCCTCTCTCTATCATGGTCCAGTTGGCTGAGCGACTCATAACATTGTCCTTGTAGGGAAACCTTTCCTTCGCAGCTGCCAAGAGCCGCCTCCAAAGGCTGAGGGCTCGCTTCTCTTTTGCAATCGCTTTGTCAATTCCTCCTTCCCTAGCAAGTGATCCCAGCTGCTTGGCTTCCCTCCCTTCTAGTTCGTGACCGTCGGCCCCATTGTCCCAGCATGGGAGCAACTAGGTGACGATGTGCTCCCTGGAAGACAGGTGAAATCTTTTCGCATATTCCGCAGCTCGGTTGAGGTCCGGTGTCTCGAAGTCACCTCTTCTTCCTCTTCCTCTCATCCACATAGTAGTAACTCTTGCTTAGATGCTGTCACCTCTAGTAAGTGCATTGGGATTTCATCTTTCTTCACTGCAGGGGTTGCTCTTTGTGCCTCTCATTTGCTTATCCCCTTGCTTGCATGGGCAACCAATATTGTCACAAATTGGCCATTTGGTTTAGCTGCAGTGTCTATCACTGTGGTTGGCATGGCTGCAGTGTCTGTTTCCGGGGTTGGTGCATCTTCTGTGCTTGGGGGTTGAGTAACACCGACAGCTGCATTGTTTGTTGCTGTCGGTGTTTGAGTAGCTGCTGTGCTTGTCACTGGGGTTGGTGTAGTTGCTGTGCTTGGAGTTGAAGTAGTTGCGTTGTCTGTTGCTTTGCCATCAGATCCAGAGACATTTTTTTCCCTTTGAAGGTGCTGGGTAGTGTTGAGCAGGGCTCTGTAGGTGTAGGCCAAGCCCCAGCACATTGCCATGATTTGTTCCTCTCTGGTATAACCAGGATGACAGCACACCTCGTTTAAGTGTTTTACTTTTTTTTTTGGGATTTTGCACTTGTTCAGGGGTGAAGTTCCAAAGCACTGGAGGGGCCCAGTGGCCCAAGTGCTTGCCCATACTATCCCACACACCCTGCCACTCATGACTGTCCAGCCTCAGGGAAAATCTCTTGGTGGTCCTCCTATATCGTCGTCTAACCCTAGACCAGATTTGAACCCGACCTTGCTTAACTTTCGAGATCAGACTAAATAGGGTGTTCCCAGGGTGGGATGCCCATGGGTAAAACACACTCCGTATGTTTGCCAACATGCTGATCCCCAGCACAATCAGCAGGCAGGTCTCAAGCGTGACTGTGTTTTGGCTTCAGTCTCAGAACGTTACTGATGACACACAGATGTGCTAGTTGTTGCTAAGTCATGCTTAGCCTGTTCAAGGACTTTTCAGTCTCTCATGTTCTGCCAGTGAGGAGGGGCACAAGAAGCCGGGAGGAAGCAGAGACAGGACCCCTGACCCAAAGTAGCCAAAGGGGTATTTCATACCACAGCATATCATGCCAAGTATATAAACTGGGGGAAGTCATCGGGAAGGTCAGATCGCTGCTCAGGTTGGGCTGGGTATCAGTCGGCGGATGGCAAGCAATTGTATTGTGCATCACTTGTGTTTGTTGTTTTTTTTTTCCTTTTCCCCTTTTAGTTTTATATTCTCTCCCTTTGTTATTTCCCTTATCATTATTATTATTGGTGGTAGTAGTATTAGTTTTGTATTATGCCTCAGTTACTGGACTGTTCTTATCTCAGCCCTTGGGGTTTACATTCTTTCGATTCTCCTCCCCATCCCTCCGGGGACAGGGGGGAAGAAGGCGGGGAGTGAGCGAGCAGCTGTGTGGTTCTGAGTTACTGGCTGGGTGAAAACCATGACAGTCTTTTTTGGTACCCACCATGGGGCACGAAGGTTTGAGATAACAACAGATCTGGCCGGAGTGTGTCTAGTCATTTTTGTGATGAGCATGCATTGTTTTGGATTAATAGCCACTCGTCACAATGTTGATTTATTTGCTCTCAGAGTTGTTGTGCTTGGTCTCAGAGTTTCAGCATGTCATACCTTACTTGCAGCCGGCATTTGCTGTTTTAATGTTTATCGGCTTTGGGGCCTGGGCTAAGATTCTTGTTTCGCTGTACTTTATGGTAATGACTTGTAGTACAATAGAATCATTGATCATGAAACTCTTCTGATATGCATTCTCAGCGTGGTCATCATCTCTATACTTTGGGAGGCATATAATGGAAATTTTTAGCAATTACACATCTTTTTTTCCCTCCTTGGGGGATCAACCTATGAAGGAGACATTCCTTCACACGCCCTGCTCCCCCACCAGGCTATTTACAGCAGCATTTGAGACTTCTAAAGGTTTTGGATGGCCTTTGGATACCCTTGAAACCTGCCTGCTGCTTTTCCTGGGGATCAGCATGTTGTCACACATACAGCGTGTGTTTTACCCATGGCCATACCACCTTGAGAACACCCAATTTCATCTGATCTCGAAAGTTAAGCAGGGTCAGGCTTGGGTATTGTCTAAGTTAAACAACGATCTAAGAGGACCACCCAGAGATCTTCCCTGAGGCTGGACAGTCATGAGTGGCAGGGTGTATGGGATCATATGGGCAAACACCTGGGCCAGTGGGCCCCTCCAGTGCTTTGGAATTTCACCCCTGAACAAGTGCGAAATCCGGAAAAACTAGTAAAACACTTAAACGAGGTGTGCTATCATCCTGGCAATACCAGAGAGGGACAACTTGCTACAACGTGCTGGGCCTTGGCCTATGCCTGCAGAGCCCTGCTCTGTAAGGAGCAGGAAAAGCATGTCTCTGGATCTGATGGCAAAGCAACAGACAATGCAGCTACTCAACCCCCAAGCACAGCAGCTACACCAACCCTGACAACAGACACTGCAGCCACTGAACGAGAGTTATTAATACATGAATCGGAGGAAGAGGAAGAAGAAGAGGTAACTTCTTGATCCTGGACCTCAACTGAGCTGCGGAATATGTGAAAAGATTTCACCCGTCTTCCAGGGGAGCACATCGTCACCTGATTGCTCCGATGCTGGGACAATGGCGCCGACAGTCACGAGCTAGAAGGTAGGGAAGCCAAGCAGCTGGGATCACTTGCTAGGGAAGGGGGAATTGACAAAGCAATTGCAAAAGAGAAATGAGCCCTCAACTTTTGGAGGTGGCTCTTGGCAGCTGTGAAGGAAAGGTTTCCCTACAAGGACGATGTTATGTGTTGCTCAGCCAAGTGGACCACGAAAGAGAGAGGTATCCAGTCCCTGAGGGAATCAGCCATTCTAGAGATGATCTATCGTAGGCCGGATGCTGGGAATGCACTCATAGATCCAGATGAAGTTGAATGTATACAACCCATGTGGCGGAAATTTACACGGAGTGCAGCACCATCATATGCCCACTCATTGGCATCAATGACCTGGAGTGAGCGAGCAGCTCCATGGTACTGAATTGTGAGCTGGGCTTAAACCACAACAACTAGGAAGGAGAAAACTGTTACAGCTGAACCCAGGACAGTATGTTCAAATTGAATCACCCCTTCAAAGATATTTCATGACAGCTCATAAGTAGGTGAGTGTATGTAGGTTATCTCAAGATCTATTTGTAGGTTGTTGATTAATGAGGTTTCTGCAGCCAGGTTTATTGAAAGAACCTGGTTTCAGTTAAGCACTGGTACAATTGGTGTGTTATCAGAGTACACTGAACCACAGCGGTGAAAGGGACCTGAAAGGATGATCAATTTCAGAACAAGTACTTGGTTTATGTGCTTTTTTTTTCTCTTTTTTAAAGATCTCTGACAACATTGTAGTATTTTAACATTTCATCCCTATAACAGCTAAAAAGTTTTTCTTAATTCCCCAGTCTAAATTTTCTTTGTTGCAGTTAGCATAATTTTGTCTTTTCTTCCTCAGTGGTCACTGGGAAACTGTCTCATTTTTTTTTTCTATACTATTCTTTGGTTTATCAGTTTGCTAGAACACTTCTTTTAGCCTCCTCTTTTATAGAATGCAAACACCCCTGATTTCTTCTTTTTTTTTCCTCAAAGGACATGCTTTCTAAACCCTGTTCTTATTGCTGTCATCAGGAAGGGCTTTGATTTCTGAAGATGGTGTCTTTCAGTTGGACATAGTGTTGAAGCTAATACATCACACCTGCTAGCTGGGCTGGAATAGTCACCTCCATTTCTTACAAGTGATATTTCTCCCAGCTTGGGGTGTTGTTTCCTGTTTCCTGTTTCCTTTTTCCTTTTTCCTTTTTCCTTTTTCTTTTTTCCTTTTTTGTGTGTGTGTGACACAGTTGTCCTGTTGACTTAGGCTTTTAGCTTGAGGTTCACCATAACCTGTTTCACATCCTTTTCAGAAGGGAAAGTACCACCAGGTCCTTTTCCCTCTGCATTGCTACCCTGTCCTTCCCTCTTCTGCATCTGAGTGCACCACTTCTTAGCTGAATATCAGCATCCTGGCTTTACACCATTTCGCCAGTCTGCTGAGATCATCCTGAATTTTATTCTTCACTTCTGCATTTGCAATTGCTCTCAGCTTGGTGCATCCATTAACACTTAGTCTATGTTTGGTCACTCAAAATTAATATTCTTGGTCCCTGGATAGATTCCAGAGGATCTACCTTGAAATGTCTTTCTGGTTTGTCAGTGCATTGTGAATAATTACCTCGGGAGGGATAGGGATTTAAATTTTATTTTTTTTTAAACCTGTTACACAGGTAACATGACAATTGTCACTTGCCTCTTACTTCGTATTATCTTGTTCATGAACAGGACACGTTGATCAGAGTTAAAAGCTCTATTTTAAAGGAGATTAGTTCAGATCTACCACCTCCCCTTTATCTAGTAAAACAAGTTCCCTATCGGACATGAAAACCACATTTGAATCATCCCTCCTTTCTGTGAACTTTTGTCATCCTCTGAGAATCCCGGTAGATGGCACTCTGGATCTGTAATTCAGTGTTTTAAAGTAAAAGCAATCACAATTGCCTCCTGTGCTGATTATTTTAAGTACTTGTTTCTCAAAGTTTGGCACCTAAGCTTAAGATTAAAATTACTGTAGTAGTAGAAGTCTTGTTGAAGTGGGGTTGGGTTCACATCATTAAAAAAATAAAATCTAATAATCCTTCAACGTATATATTCAGCATATGGAGAAGAGAAGCTGTGTGGAGACCTCATAGCAGCCTTCCAGTATCTGAAGGGGGCCTACAAGGATGCTGGAGAGGAACTCTTCATCAGGGACTATAGTGATAGGACAAGGGGTAATCGGTTCAAACTTAAACAGGGGAAGTTTAGGTCAGATATAAGGAAGAAGTTCTTTACTGTGAGGGTGGTGAGGCACTGGAACAGGTTGCCCGAGGAAGTTGTGAATGCTCCATCCCTGGCAGTGTTCAGGATCAGGTTGGACAGAGCCTTGGGCAACATGGTCTAGTGTGAGGCATCCCTGCCCATGGGAGGGGGGTTGGAACTAGATGATCTTCAGGTCCTTTCTAACCCAAACTGTTCTATGATTCTATATTTGCAAAGCACAATTTTACGCAGTATGCTATTAAGGGAGTGAGCCTTCTCTGCAAGTGTGGCTGGAACACATTCCAGTGTTGGCCATGTGATACACTTGTGTATCCATGCCTGATGCATGAAGAAGCAAAATAGGAAGAATGGAAGACCGGGGATCGTTCTGCCGTGTGTTCTCCCAGAACTGTAATTTAGATGAAGGGATAGAGGTTGTTTTCTGATCAGGCCAACCATTATCGCCATGATCCATAGGTCATAGAAAAGGTACAGTTTGTTTTAAAGACTTCAAGTAACATTAGTTCTGCTAATGGCATTAGCTCTGGAATTCTGTTTCTGATTGTGTTTAAGTTGCCTGAAACAGTATCTGTTGCTTCATTTTGATAGCATCACATAGCTGCACTTGGGATCTGCTGGCTATGCTCTTGCTGAGTGCTCTGTAGGCTCCTGCAATTATTTGGGGAATGGAGTCTGGACCCTGCTTTCTCTGGGGGCCCAAGGCATGACTATCTAGCTGTTGTCAGTGTGCTGTGGGCCTGCACTCAAGATGCTGGGGCAGAGCAGCTTGTAGAGGGTAAACCAACTGCCAGAGGAAATCTTGAGGCTGCTAGTCCAAAGATTTACCACTGAGACAGGATGAAACAAACTGCTGCCTCCTACCTTTTTGAATACTGTCTTCCTGATAATTGATTATGTCAAGGCAGTCAGTGGTGTTTAACTTAACCTGTCTTGGCTTTGTCTTCAAAGGAACTAATGCTTAGGATTCCAGTTAGCTCCATCCAGGATTTTGGAGCTCCCTCTCAACTCTTCCTGTGAGCACTCCTGAGTCTTCCAGGACAAAATAAAACAAGTTAGCTGAGCCACCTGGCATTGGTTTGAACTGACTTGTTTGACTTTGCCCTAGAACTAACTAGAAGAGCTTACACAGCCAGTTACTGGGTCTCAGCTGGAAGGTGTTAACTAACAGCTGAGAAACAGGAACAGCTTTCTAAATGACCTGTGAACTGTATGCTCTGGGTGAGAGGCTTTCCTGAAAGAGGCAAGGTGTGCTCTTTGTTCCAGTGGAGGGGCGCTATAAGAAGCTGTCATGTCTCAGCTGCTAGCTAGTATATTTCCTGCAAAGGTGTGTTCCTGCCTGTGCAGCACAGATGGGATTGCTGTGCCTGAAGGTGTCCAGCAAAGCCACCCAATGTGCTTTGCAGGGGTGCTGTGAGTAGCTTGGGGTGGAAACTCCATTGTAGAACCTTATTTTGTTGTGTACTTCAGAGAATGGGGAAGGCACTTTGGCACACCAGGTTGTCTAACAGTCTTTGAAATACAAAATAAACTTTTTTTCTCTTTCCTGTTAGTAAGCTGGTGTAGCGACCTGGTCTAGTGGATGGTGTCCCAGCCCATGGCAGGGGAGGTTGGAACTAAATGAGCTTTTAAGGTCCCTTCCAACCCAAACTATTCTATGATTCCATGATCTATTGTATCATGGAATAGTAAGGAAATAATAACAATTCTTATCAGTCCAATATTGTCATCTTTGAGAAAAATAACAAAGTTTGAACATGCATCATACTCTTCACTTGATTTATTGATGAATATTTGCACAGAGAACCACAAATAAAATAGATTATCCTGTTATCCAGGAGGTCATCTATATGCAAGAAAAAGAGCTGTCTTGCAGACAGAAATGTATATTTGGTTTAAGTGCATTGTGCTCAGAGCTCATACATATCCCCTCCAGTATTTACCTATTGAAAGAGTTCACAGAAACTACACTGTAAACCCACTGGAATAATTTTTATTAAATAATTTTCTCTGGTAAACAGGGAAAACAGAGCTGCAAGGAGGTTAAAACCTGGGCTTGGCTTCCCCACTAATGACAAACTCAGGCCCCAAAATTTGCTGAGACAGAGATGACAGGCTCTCACAAATACATCGGGTCATCCACCCACCCCTCCTTTCTGGTTGCTGCAGGGTACAGGTGCACTCAGACAGAAAGGACTGGATTGCTTTTGAGCTTTGCTCACACAGAAGGCAGAGTAAGAGGGAGGTGTGGATAGTGCTATACACCTGTCCCACCCAAATGCACTAGACCAGCACCCCCAAACCTTTCTTTCCTTGCACTGCTTGAAGAATATGGACTGTAAGAGCACTGCAGCACTATTGGTGGTTTTCTTTCAGTACTGAGTGACCTTCTATAACCCACCCACCTTGGATGGTTCCCAGTCAAAACAATTTGTTTTTAAAGAAAAGCTGTGTGGGAGCAGGGATGCTATGGGTAGGTAGGATTGCCAGGGAGCCCATTCACATCTGCTATGTGCCCCAGTGCAGGATACACTGAATGATGCTCAGACACTGGTGCTTAATGTGATCTTGGACAAATTTCTTACCTCTATGGACTCGGTCACCTATCTCTAAGGCAGATGTTTCCTCCCTGTTGCAATCTGCCTGGAGACTTATAGTCTTATGTATTGTATTATTCTTTGGTATTATCACTGGTGGGCTTTTTCAAGTGGAGGAGGGACAGGATGCCTTTTCTTTATTTGACAGTATCATCACAGGGGTATGGGATTTGCTGCACAGTGCATCAGCCCAAACATTTTTGATGATAGCATCGGATTTTTCTCCTGCTTGCCCTTTTCCCTGGAAAGGGGTTAGGCTCTCTGGGTGTTGCCTGACAAAATTCAGGAGGTGGGTGGGTGTGGTGAGATTTTTCTGGCTGCACCTCTCTGTAGGGTTACTGAGAGTGCGAAGGGCCCTCAATCCAAACAGGGAGCAGCCTGCATAAATGCAAGTAGAAGCAGAAGATTCTCCCAAGGCAGCACGTTTCCTCTTTCTGGAGCAACATGCCAATAGAGAAGGAGATTATGTTGGAAAGCAGCTGGACTGTTCTCTGTATGTGTGCATTTGGCCAATCATCCTTCATGTGAACATACCAACCTCTTGGAAAGATGCAGTTTAAGCCAGGTGTTGCTATTCACTTGCTGTCTGCACATCACAATGAGGAAATGCAAGGGGAATTTGTAAGCTAGTGAAAGGTTGTGTCTCTAACAGAGAAGAGGACCAGAATCTAGAGCTCATTATTTACTTGTAATCTCACTGATCTCTTTTTCAGTAGCATTCTGTGTATTCTCACACCAAATATGCTGCCTTCATGCTCCACAACTCACCCTAACTTCAGTGGCTTCTTTCTGCCTCCCTTTGGTATTCAACCCAATGTCTTTTCTTGACCCCCTGCGTATGTGCTTACGTGGCTCCTGACCATCTTCATCCTCCTTTCAAACTTGGAAGATGTGGGCAGACAGACATACCTATAGCATGACTGCGAGCCCTCATTTTCTTGAGAAATCTTCCTCAAAAGAGTGAAGCGTCCAACTGCAGCCTGTTCTAAAGTACTGAGGTGCCAAAGTCTAGCACTACATGGCACACAGTGTTGAAAATAGTGATAATCTAGACCTTGTGTCACCTGTGGTACTATAGGACAGCAGACTGGCAAATGCTCTTAATAAAATGTGCTTAAGTGCATTGTTGAACTGGAACTGCAGTCAGCCTGTGGCACATGGAATATTTTCAACCAGAAAGTCTCAAATTGTTGAGTCAAGTCCTGTAGTGTTTCAGGAATAGCTCAGGGAGCTGCTGACAGCTCAGACAAATTGGTGTTTCTCTACCTGAGTTGTTGGCCATTCAAGCTGAGCTCAAAGCAAATCTTTGGGGAAGCCAGTGACATATCAAAGAATCTTGTTTAACTTGGCTATGGCTGAATGCTGAACTACCTTGTGAGGCTTGGCAAACTCCTCTGATACACAAACATCTGCTTCACTTCACTGACAAGTCCTAAGATGACCTCTTGAAGGAAAGGGAGCAAGCATAATTTTCCAAAGATGCTGGTGATTATTGATGGAGCAATTGCAGGTGTGTGCAGAAGGCCAAAGCCAAGTGTGTTGGATGAGCACCTGCGTGCTATGATGGCTGAATACATCTGCTTTACCTATTTCTCTTTGCTTACCCAGCACTGATTGCGGATGACACCATGTGGTGCATGGATTTGAGGGTACTCAGCCTCTGAAGTCTAAAGGGCATGGTTAAATACTCTGCAAGGACTAGGAACCAACATGTATCTAGTTGCTCTTTGTGGTACTTGATGTTAAGTACTACCAACATGTGACAGCACCTAAAGGCTAGTGCTTTTACTTCTGCTGGTCTCTAGTGTTGTGGTTTAAGCCCAGCTAGTAACTCGGAACCACGCAGCTGCTCACTCACTCCCCTCCTTCTTCCTCCCCCAGCTCCTGGAGGGATGGGGAGGAGAATCGAAAGAATGTAACTCCTACGGGTTGAGATAAGAACAGTCCAGTAACTAAGGTATAATACAAAACTACTACTACCACTACTAATAATAATGATAAGGGAAATAACAAGGGGAGAGAATACAATTGCTCACCACCTGCCGACTGATAACCAGCCTGACCCGAGCAGTGATCTGGGCCTTCCGGGTAACTCCTCCCAGTTTATATGCTGGGCATGAAGTGCTGTGGTATGGAATACCCCTTTGGCTACTTTGGGTCAGGTGTCCTGTCTCTGCTTCCTCCTGGCTTCCTCTGCCCCTCCTCCCTGGCAGAGCATGAGACTGAAATAGTCCTTGATCAAAGTAAGCATTACTTAGCAATAACTAAAAACATGGGTGTGTTATCAGCACTGTTCTCAGACTAAATTTGAAAATGCAGCATTGCACCAGCTGCTGAGAAGGAGAAAAATGACTGCTAGAGCTGAACCCAGGACAGTATCCACCCCTTATTCCATACCATTCACATCATGCTCAGATCCCTTTTTTTTTTTTGAATATACCATCGTTTCTTGTCTCATATATATATATACACCCCCCCACACGCACAGAGAGAGATATCATTCTGTAATACATGGACCATCCCTATAAAGTTGGCTGAATTCATTCAATCCATGATGTCAGGCTCCACCTCTTGTAATAGTCTTTCAGGGCAGGAGAGATGGGGTGTAGTGTTGGATTATGCCAGCTGACGGCACCACTGAACTCGTCTGGTCACTGCTGAGCTTGTATGGTTTCATCAAAGTTCATTCTTTCTTGGGGTGATGATTGGAGGTAAGTCAGGGTCAGTCGATGGTGACCTGAGGACAGCTCTGCTGCTGGCTTTCCCATGACTTTATTTTCTGCTGATGATCATAACAGCACATATCTTCTTTTCAAAGCCCAGAGTGGTGGAGAT
The DNA here is from genome assembly GCF_004027225.2 of Strigops habroptila. Lineage (NCBI taxonomy): Eukaryota > Metazoa > Chordata > Aves > Psittaciformes > Psittacidae > Strigops > Strigops habroptila. Next base: position 7,802,515 of record NC_044301.2, read on the forward strand.
GGGCATCTAGCTGGTGGCCTATAAAAGTGTTATAGAGCAGGCAACAGCGTACAATGGAGTTCATTGGCTGTTTTCCCCCAAAAATTAAATCCCCTTGAGGTACACATCAGACTTACCCATCCAGCATTACCCACCATGTATATCCGGGTCCCTGAGCAAAAGCAATCTCACGAGTGGGTTTGCCTTTACCTGAAGCAGGAATAACCCAGACTGTCTTCCCCAACAAATTCTTTATGTGCACCACAGGTACTTCATCCCCCTCTACAGTACGTAAAAGTTCTGATTGGGCTGGGCCAGCCCTCTTGGCAGATCCCCTTGTGTTGACCAACCAGGTGTCTTTTCCTAAATGTGTATCCCAGTGTTTGAAAGTCCCACCACCCATTGCTCTCAGGGTAGTTTTTAACAGCCCATTCTACCATTCGATTTTCCCAGATGCTGGTACATGATAGGGGATGTGATATACCCACTCGATGACATGCTCTTTGACAGAAGTGTCTATAAGGTTGTTCCGGAAATGAGTCCCACTGTCTGACTCAATTCTTTCTGGGGTGCTGTGTCGCCACAACATTTGTTTCTCAAGGCCCAGGATAGTGTTCCGTGCAGTGGCGTGGGGCACAGCGTATGTGTCCAGCCATCTGGTGGTTGCTTCCACCATGGTAAGTACATAGCACTAGCCTTGGTGGGTCGGTGGGAGTATGATATAGTCAATCTGCCAGGCCTCCCCATACTTGTACTTCAGCCATTGTCCTCCATACCAGAGAGGCTTTAATCGCTTGGCTTGCTTCATTGCAGCACGTTTCACATTCGTGAATACCCTGGGCAATAGTGTCCATCGTTAAGTCCACCCCTCGATCACGAGCCCATCTATATGTTGCATCTCTGCCTTGATGGCCTGAGGTGTCATGGGCCCACCGGGCTAAAAATAATTCACCCTTATGTTGCCTATCTAAGTAAGTCCATCTGAGCCACGTCAATCTTTGCAGCTTTATCCACTTGCTGGTTGTTCTGATGTTCCTGAGTGGCCCGACTCTTGGGTACATGAGCATCTACAGGGCGTACCTTCACCACCAGGTTCTGCACCCAGGCAGCGATATCTTGCCACAATGCAGCAGCCCAGATGGGTTTACTTCTGCATTGCCAGTTGCTCTGCTTCCATTGCTGCAACCACCCCCACAGGGCATTTGCCACCATCCATGAGTCAGTATAGAGAGAAAGTACTGGCCATTTTTGTTGTTAAGTAATGTCCAAGGCCAGCTGGATGGCTTTCACCTCTGCAAACTGACTTGATTCACCCTCTCCTTCAGCAATTTCTGCAACTTGTTGCAGGGGACTCCACACAGCTGCCTTCCATCTCGGATGCTTTCCCACAATATGGCAGGACCCATCAGTAAACAAGGCATATTGCTTCTCACTTTCTGACAATTTATTATATGGTGGGGCCTCTTCAGCATGCATCACCTCCTCTTCTGGTGACATCCCAAAATTTTTCCTCTCTGGCCAGTCCATGATGACTTCTAGAATTCCTGGATGACTGGGATTTCCTAAGCAAGTTCATTGTGTAATTAGTGTGGCCCACTTACTCCATGTAGCATCAGTTGCATGCTGTGTAGAAGAGACCCTGCCTTTGAACATCCAGCCCAGCATGGGCAACCAGGGTGCCAGGAGGAGTTGTGCTTCAGTGCCAATCACTTCTGAAGCAGCTCGAACCCCTTCATAGGCTGCCAATATCTCTTTTCCAGTGGGATTATAGCTGGCCTTGGATCCTCTGTATCCCCAACTCCAAAAGCTGAGGGGTCGACCTGAAGTCTCCCCTGGAGCTTTCTGCCAGAGGCTCCAGGTAGGACCATTCTCCCCAGCTGCGGTATAGAGCATGTTTCACATCTGGCCCGGCCCGGACTGGTCCAAGGGCAGTTCTGCATGAACTCTCTCTCGCTCTCTCTCTCGTTTAATTTGTTCAAAGGCTTGTTGTTTCTCAGGGCCCCATTTGAAATCATTCTTCTTCTGGGTCACGTGATAGAGAGGGCTTACAGTCAGACTGTAATTTGGGATGTGCATTCTCCAGAACCCCACAACACCTAAGAAAGCTTGTGTTTGTTTCTTGTTAGTTGGTGGAGACATTGCTGTTATCTTGTTGATCACATCTGTGGGGATCTGGCGATGTCCATCTTCCCATTTTATTCCCAAAATTTAATCTCCTGTGCAGGTCCCTTGACCTTACTCCGTTTTATGGCAAAACCAGCCTTGAGTAGGATTTGGATTATCTTCCTCCCTTTCTCAAAAACTTCTTCCGCTGTATCGCCCCACACAATGATGTCATCAATGTATTGCAGGTGCTCTGGAGCTTGCCCCTGTTCCAGTGCAGTCTGGATCAGTCCATGGCAGATGGTAGGGCTGTGTTTCCACCCCTGGAGCAGTCAATTCCAAGTGTACTGGATGCCCCTCCAAGTAAAAGCGAACTGTGTCCTGTACTGTGCTGCCAAAGGAATTGAGAAAAACGCATTGGCAATATCACTTGTGGCATCCCACTTGGCTGCCTTTGACTCCAGTTCATATTGAAGTTCTAGCATGTCTGGTACAGCAGCACTCAATGGTGGTGTGACTTCGTTGAGGCCACGAGAGTCTACTGTTAGTCTCCACTCTCCATTAGACTTTTGCACTGGCCATATGGGGCTATTAAAGGGTGAGCGGGTCCTGCTGATCACTCCTTGGCTCTCCAGTCTGCGGATCAGCTTATGGATGGGAATCAGGGAGTCTCGGTGCGATATTGCTGCTGGTGCACTGTTGTGGTCGCAATTGGCACTTGTTCTTTGACCTTCAGCAACTGCACAACAGATGGGTCCTCTGAGAGACTAGACAAGGTGGACAGCTGTTTCATTTCCTCTGTCTGCAAGGCAGCGATACCAAAAGCCCATCTATACCCTTTTGGTTCTGTGAAGTACCCTCTCCTGAGATAGTCTATGCCAAGGATGGAGGGAGCCTCTGGACTAGTCACAGTAGGGTGCTTTTGTCACCCCTTCCCACTTAGGCTGATTTCAGCCTCCAGCACAGTCAGCTCTTGGGATCCTCTTGTCACTCCAGAAATACAAATGGGTTCCACACTGTTTTAGATGGGTCTAACACTGTGGAATTGGTCCCTGGTTGACCACCTTGATCATCTAGAATGAGTGTGTATGGCAAAGGGCTGGCAGGACCACTCCTCCTGGCGCAGACTGGCCCCCTGCGTTAGAACGAGTGTGCACAGGAAAAAAGAGCCAGCAAGGCCACTCCTCCTGACACAGGTTGGCCCCCTGCGTCAGGATGAGTCTGCACTTTCGACATATAAAAAGCCCCGGGTTCGAGAGAGATCGAGAAGGAGGGGAATCAAACTACCTTTTATGGTCGACATTACCTCTGCGGGGACGCCCGCTAAAAGTGGTGCCTGCCACCCCATCTCTTCACGATGCACCTCGGAGCTGGCCTCTTGGTCATTGTATAAGTGCGTGGGTCAGTAAGAATCTGTGCCTAACCTAGTTTTTGGTAGCCTTTAGGTATCTCTCTTTCTAGCTGGTTATATCTCTGGATTTTATATCTATCTTGTGTGAGAAACGCGCTCACCGTTAGAAAAATTTAACTGGGGACAAAGTCGGTGGAGCAAAGGTTTATTTACAGCGCTAGGTGCATGCTTTCATATCCTGCATGCACACTTGTGAGTACAGAGTGAAAGTTTCTTATCCCCTTTCCTTCGTCCGTATGGCTGCTTCTGTTGTCAATAGCACCTGATATGGCCCTTCACAATTAGGTTTTAGAGTATCTTCTTTCCAATTTCTTATTAATACCCAGTCCCCAGGTTGTATCTTATGTATATAGAAATCTAAAGGTGTTGTTTGGGGAAGGCGGACCTGTTCTTGTAGGTGACTCAGAGTTCTGGCCACCGTTTGAGTGTATTTTTGGACATATGGATCACCAGCCTCTGGAATAAGGACATTTTCTCCATTTCCTAAATAAGGTAACCTGAACATCATTTCATATGGGGAAACTCCCAAATCTTTTCGAGGTGCTATTCGAATTCTCAACAAAGCCAGAGGCAAGCACTTAGTCCAGGGTAATTTGGTTTCAATCATAGATTTTGACAATGTTTGTTTTAGAGTCTGGTTCATCCTCTCAACTCTCCCTGAGCTTTGTGGATGCCAGGGAGTATGCAAATCCCATTCTATACCCAGGGCATGAGTTACACCTTGTATTATTTTAGATGTAAAATGAGTACCTCGATCCGAATCAGTCCTCTCACTGATTCCATATCTGGGAACTATTTGTTCCAGCAGCACCTTGGCCGCATTGTTCGCGGTGGCCTGAGTAGATGGAAATGCTTCTACCCAATGGGTTAGGTGATCTACTATTACCAAGAGGTATCTCCACCTCTGGACTGGTGGGAGTTCTGTGAAATCCACCTGTATATGTTGGAAGGGTCTTAATGTTAGGGGCCTTCCCCCGCAAGCCTGCTGTCTCATTACTTTTCTGTTTACCTTTTGACAGATTAGACACCGGTCCACTAATTGCTTTGCCAATGTGTATATTCCAATACACCCATAGTGTCTTAAAAATTGATCACACAATGCCTGAGTTCCCCAATGAGTTTCTTGATGCAGCTGTGATAGCACTTCCCTCGTTATAGCTTTGTTTAACATTTGTCTTCCATCTGGGAGTACCCACCTACCCTCAGAAGTCTTAATACCCCCTATTCTTAACATCTCATCCTCTTCCTTAGGTGTGAATATTGGGTTTTTTCCGGGAGTTTTACTCCGGTTGGTATCAGAGCAAACACTCTAATAGGTTCCTCTATTGCTGCCTTTTTTGCCTGTTCATCTGCCAAATCATTCCCTCTCGCTTCAAAGGATGGTCCTTTCTGATGTCCATTAATATGCACGACCGCAATCTCTTCTGGTAGCTCTAAAGCATCTAATACTTCTATAATTAGTTGTCCATGTATTAATCCTTTACCTCGGGAATTAATTAGACCCCTTTCTTTCCAAATTTTTCCAAAGGTATGTACCACTCCATATGCATATTTGGAATCAGTATATATTGTTCCTGCCTTCCCCTGGATAAGCTCTAAGGCTCTTTTTAGAGCATACAATTCGCATATTTGGGCAGACCAATCCCCTGGTAGACGTCCTCGTTCTATCACCGTGGTTTCTTGCCCATCAATTATAGCATATCCACTAAACCTTTTCCCATTCACACACCTGGAAGACCCATCCACAAACAGGGATTTCCCATAAGGGAGAGGACTATCCAATAAATCCTCTTGAGTCTTGGTCCGATAGTCTATTAAATCCAGGCAATTATGTTCTGGCTCCTCTTCTACCTCTTTTCTATACAAAAACTGAGAGGGATTTAGATTCTTATCTACTACCAGCACCAAGTCATCTTTTTCCATTAAAATGGCCTCATATTTTAAGATTCAAGAGTCGGTTAACCATCGACCTGACTTCTGGGTCAGAATTGTTCTGACGGTATGGGGGGTAGATACAATGAGAGCTCCTCCAAAAGTCAATTTCCGACTTTCCTCTACTAATATTGCTGTGGCTGCTACAGCCTGCACACAAGTAGGCCACCCTCGCGAGACTGGATCCATTAGTTTCGACAAGTAAGCTATTGGCTTTTTCTGACCCCCCCATTCCTGGGCCAATACCCCATACGCAATTCCCCCTTCCACATTCACAAAGAGATGAAACGGTTTTTCCAAGGAGGGGAGTGTTAAAACCAGAGCTGTTATTAATTTCTGTTTTAAATTTTCAAATTGCTCCTTCTCATTTTCTTGCTACTGAATAGGCTCTTCCCCAACCAGTTTTTCATACAGGAATTTGACCAATTGGGTATATTTATCAATCCATAATCGACAATATCCTAGCAACCCCAATAGCTGCCTCACTTCTCTTTTAGTTCTTGGCAGCGTTAAAGATGTAATTCCAGCGATCCGTTCGGGATTGATTTTTCACTTTCCTTCACTAATTAAATGACCCAGGTATTTCACTTCCTTCTGTACAAATTGTAACTTGGTTTTTGATACCCTCAGTCCTTGGTTCCCCCAAAAGTTCAGCAGTTGTATGGATGCTTCTCTGACATTAGCTTCCTTCTTACCTGAGACTAATAAATCATCTACATACTGGAGGATTTTTATTCCTGGTGGAACTATAAAATGCTCTAGTACTCCTTCTAAAGCCTGTCCAAATAAATTAGGAGATTCTGTAAACCCCTGGGGAAGAGAGGTCCATTGAAGTTGCTGCTTCCTTCCAGTATCTGGATCTTCCCATTCAAAAGCAAATAAATCCCTACTGTCCTCAGCTAAGGGGCAAGCCCAGAAGGCATCTTTTAGATCTAACACACTGAACCACCTATGTTCATGTGGAATTTTACTTAATAAGGTATATGGGTTCGATACTACTGGGTGGCGTAGTTGTACCATTTTGTTTATCTCCCGCAAATCTTGAACCAGTCAGTACGTCCCATTTGACTTTTTGACCGGCAAGATGGGAGTATTATACAGAGACATGCAGGGTTCTAATAACCCATCCTTTAGTAATGCCTCAATTACAGGTCTCAGTCCTTTTCTTCCTTCTGTTGATATAGGATATTGCTTCACTTTTACAGGTCGGCTAGTCTCTTTAACTTTAATTTCAATTGGTGCCATTTGTAGTCCTCCTCGGTTCCCCTCTCTGACCCATACCTGGGGTTGAATTTTTGCCTCATCTTCCTCAGTTAACTCAAAGAGTTTTACCACTATCTTACCCTTCTCCGGAACCACTCCAATGTTTAATTCGGCTTGTAAGTCCCTACCAAGTAAATTAAGTCCTGTCTGTGGGACTAGTAAAATGTCTGCTTCTGTATCTTTCCCGTTGCCCCAAATTTTTACCTTTTCTATCATTGGGACTTTAAATCCTTCTCCTTTTGCCCCTACCACCGTGGTAGTCTTTTGTCCCTTCTTACATCCTGATGGCAGGGCTGTAATACATGTTCTTTCAGCCCCTGAATCGACTAAAAAGATAAATTCTTCCCCCTGGGGTCCTAATTGCAGCTTTATCAAGGGCTCTTCATGATTCCTAGACCCCAGGAGGTAGAGCCCCTGACACCCCTATTCCTCACAACATTCCTCTTGGTGGCTGACTGTAAACACTTGCAAATCTCTTTCTCGCTGTGGGCATTCCCTTTTGAAGTGACCCTCTTGCCCACAGTAATAACATTTGCCACGGTTATTCTGTCTTTCTTCCATTCCCGGTTTCCAATTGGTTTGACCAACCCTTCCTCTACCTCTTCTGGCTTCAACTTTACTTTCCCTTCCTTTCTTCAATTCATATCTCACCCCTCGGGGTGTTCCAGATGTACATTTAGTCATTTGATGTACTGTGGCTACCATAAGCTTAGCTTTGGCCTTCTGCCTTTCTTCATCCCTCCTCACATATACCTTCTGAGCTTCTCTTAACAACTCATCCAACCTTCAGTCATGCCAATCCTCCAATTTTTCCAATTTCCTTTTAATATCTGGCCATGCATGAGTAACAAAGTTAACTTTTAACAATTCCTGGCCTGCTTCACTTTCAGGATCTATTCCTGAGTACTGTTGTATATTTTGACGGAGTTGTTGTAACCACTCCGTTGGGGACTCCTCTTTCCCCTGTTTGTTGTCAAAAGCTTTGCCCAAATTCAGCCCCCTTGGGGCAGCTTCTTTAATTCCTTTTATAATCAATGATGTCCGATAATCAGACATGTTTCTTCTCCCCTCCGCATCCTTTTGATTCCAATTTGGTCTTACAGAGGGGAGTTTCTGTTCTCCTCCTATCCCAGCCTGCTGATTTTCTCCTTCCCAAATCCTCATCCCAGCAGTTCAAATCATCTGTCGTTCTTCAGGAGTAAATAAACTTCCCATTATGGATTGCATCTCATCCCATGTATAAATGTTGGGCCCTAAAAACTGATCCAGCTGCTCAGATAGACCCAAAGGGTCCTCTAACAACTTCTTCATTTCCTTCTTAAATCCTCTTACTTCTGTACTAGTGAGGGGTACATTTACAAATCCCACCCTATTTGGTGCACCCGGCATCGGGACTTCTCGTAATGGGTGCAGACTAACCAGTCCTGAAGTCTCACCCGTGTCCCGCATTTCTCTTTCCATAGGATAATTGACCAGGTCCCGAGTTAATCTCTCAGGTTCAGTCCTTCTTCGCCTCTGGCCCCCTTGTTTTGGAAGTGTGGTGGGTCTCTCCCTTTCCTCCTCTCTTTCTAATCCTGGAGATTCGACAGGATTGTAAGGGGGAGGTATGTAATCGAGAGGGTCCCATTCTTGTTCTTTTTCTTTTTCTTTAGTTTGTTGTTCCCCTATCTTAAACACCATAATGCCTCCCCTCCAACAAGCCACATAGTCATTTTCTTCCTGACTAAATGGCTCCTTAGCATTAACATCTGGTCTGATGGGTCCCTTAGTCCATTCAAACATGCAGTAATGTATCATCCTTGCTTTATCCTTTCCCCTGGTGCAGGACATACCCTCCTGCCCCCATTCTGATAACATCCTCCCTAACAGACTGTCTGGAGGTATGTCTGGGAGACATTTCCCCTGTCCCCCTTTCTTCCCGGGACCTCCTTTACTGGTCCCATTTCCCATGTTCCCCGGGGATTCCGATTCACCATTTCCTTACACTTCGTCCCTTCACCGGCCGACCTCCTCGCGGAGGGACGGAACCATGGTTAGAAGAACTCCACAATCGCTTCGCAGAGGAAGAATTCTGCGTCTCAGGCACACACTCTCAATCCCCGTAATCCCAGCTGCCCGGATAGTACTTAACAGTCACTTTTCTTACCCGGGTTCTGTGCACAGATATTATCGGCTGCCACGGAAATACTGCCCCTCTTTGGTCCACGAGTCCCCTGCCGGGGTCGTCACCGTCGATCCTCTAGCGGAAAGGAGGGAAAACAAAAGGACCGCTGAAATCAGTGGGGCGCGCCTTCCTTCAGTGATCGTCTCCCCATCACCGAGGCGAGGTTTCGAATATCCCGGACGAGCCCCCAAATTGTGAGAAACGCGCTCACCTTTAGAAAAATTTAACTGGGGACAAAGTGGAGCAAAGGTTTATTTACAGCGCTGAGTGCATGCTTTCATATCCTGCATGCACACTTGTGAGTACAGAGTCAAAGTTTCTTATAGTCCAGCCTTTTACATATTCATAGGACTTTTAGGAAGATGAATCCCACCTCCCAACGGCTGATGTAATCTTCATTCTTTCTTCCAGGAGGGTTTTTTTAAGAGCTAGTTGATAAAGGCTAGTAGCCTCCTTTGATTTATTTAACTCTGTGCCTAAAGCCCTTATCTTATACCTTGTTCTGTTGCTTCCAGATTAGATGTTCATTCAATCAAGCATGACTGCCATACATCCTATATCCGGCCGCACAAGTCCCTTATTCCTGTTTGTTTCATAGTTTCAGGAATTTACATTCTTCCCGTCCGCCTATACAATTGTGCTCAAGCAGAATACAATGCAAAAACAAAGATAAAGCAAGCTTTTGCTGAAGCAAACTATTTATATTATTAATCACACCTGGATCTTGTAATAAACTTTCTAGCAGTTTGGTGTGTGTGTGTGCGTGACTTACGTCCTTCTCCACCCGGAATCCTTCGATCCCTGGAACAAAAATTGGCGACGAGGATGGGATTCCGGTATTGAGAAGGCAGCCACTCCCGGGTTTTGTGCTAGTGGGGCCGAGTAGCGGGGCGCGCAGCTACCGGATCGCGCCACTGTCGTACGTGTGTTTGTTGGAGGTTGCATAATCATGTTTAGGAAAAAGAGTCCGGCAGCGACCCCTGCCGCTCCACCGGTGGAGCGACCGGGGTGGGAACCGGAACCCTGAAGTACTTTGTGGGATAGGTGGGAAACCTGTACCCAATTAGGTCTAGAACCCTGGAATGAGCAGAGCCCCATGGATTTATTAAAATACTGGGGACAATTCGTAGTGCTGCCCCAGACAAAAACGAAGGAGAGGTTACAGCATGCTGGACGCATGGGGGGCAGCCTCCTCAGTGCCTTTAAGATCATTTGGGGACATAATCAAGCGTTAGAAGAAAAGATAGGACAATTAGAAAGAGAACTGCAGGCAGAAAGGGCCAAAGGCATTATGCAGCAACAAGCTTTAGTGGCTGCCACCCAGGCAGGGGCAGGGTGGCAGGAAAAATTGGAAAAATTAGCTGCCTCCTATGCGGTGCAGGCAGCGTGATGCTGAAGAGGGCATCCTAAAAAACTCGATGACCCCAGACTGCGAGTACGCACAGTCATCACCCAGCCAGACTGGGATCCAGAAACGTGGGATGGGAATATCTGGAGCTCCTCGGAGAATGAGGAGGAGGAGAAGGACCCAGAGCAGGGCATTGAATCAGTTCAGGCTGCTCCAGTGGTTAAGAGAAGGGGGGCACTGGACCCCCTCTTGGGGCAGGGGGCAAGGGCAGATATTATGGAGGATTTTTCACCAGAAGATATTAAAAACCTACTGGCCAAGTATAGTCAGCGACCGGGTGAACGGCCACAACAATGGCTAGTACGCCTGATGGAGGAGGGTGCAGACAGTGTCTTGCTGGACCATGTAGACTCCACCCATTTTACTGGATTGTCCAATGATCCTTATGTGCAACATGCACTACGAGCATTACCAGTGGGGGCGAATATCCCCCTCACTGCTGTGGTAGCCCATGGGCTGAAGCAATGCTATGATTCTGATGGTGCTTGGCCCCCATTTCCAATCAATGGGTAACGTTAGCACAAGCAAAGAACTTATTAAAATGGGAAGGAATGAAGATGGCAGTACAACGAGAGGACCCGGGCAGGTATTTGTCTGAGCCATTTACGGCTTCAGTTTGCAACCTTTTACTGGAAGGGTGCTCAGCAGCTTGGAAACCATATTTGATTCCAGTAGTCATGACGGCGCAGGGGTTAACTATCAGCGATATGATAGAGAAGCTAGGATAATTGGGTGAATTGCCTGGACTAGAAAAGCCAGACGAGCTTGTAAGACCAGACTTCTCTCGACCAAGGGGGCAGTGAGACGACAGGGGGAACCAGGTGAGCGTGCTCGCTTATTCCGCCAACTCCTCCAAGATGGCGTTCCAAAAGAGGACATCAACGGGCAACCAATTAGCGAGTTGCGTCGTATGGTGAAAGGAAAGGGGAATAAGGTTCGAAGTGTAACTGCTTTCAGTGCCTGGGAAGGAGGAGATCAGCCTGGGCCCAGGGGGCCGCCCCCAGGGTTGGAAAAAATGATGTATCCTTGGCAGGACATGGATAAAACCGTTGCGCAGTTTCATTCCAAAACCAAACAGGGAGGTGGCCAAGCCCCAGAGTTCCAAGTCCGTGTAGCTCATCATGACCCGCGCCCCTTTGTCACTTGTGTTTGGTACTCGCCCACTAATATACAGCGGGTGCAGGCATTAGTGGACACTGGGGTGGAGGTCACCATTTTACACGGAAACCCGGGAAAACACAAGGGGCTTGAAACAACGGTGTGGGGCTTGGGAGATGCCCCCATTCCTAGTGTACAAACAAGAGTGCGACTACAAATTGGAGATTGGGTACCAAAAGAATACAATGTCATGATTGCTGTGATCGGTGAGTATATCATTGGCATAGACTTATTAAAGGGGAACAGTTTAGTATTAGGCAATGAAGTGTGATCGTTTGGTGCTCCACGATGGATACAAGTCCGTACAGTCACGGTGGGCCATATCCCCAAAGAAGCACCCATTCCTATCGCTACTACTATTGTGAATCTAAAGCAATATAAAATACCGGGGGGGGGGGGAGGACACCAGGAAATACAGCAAACCATTGACGATTTGATAGCGGCTGGTGGTGTTCGGCATACGCGCTCAGCCTTTAACAGTCTGGTATGGCCAGTGAAGAAACCAGATGGTAGTTGGCAAATGACCGTGGACTACAGGGGAGTTAACAAGGTAACCTCTCCAATAACTGCCGCCATACCAGACATTGCTTCTTTGATACAATTGATTCAACAACATAGTGGGCAGTGGTATGCAGTAATCGATGTAGCCAATGCATTTTTTACAATTCTGATTCCACAAGAAGCACAGGACCAGTTTGCATTCACGTGGCAGGGGGTTCAGTATACTTTCACCCACCTGCCACAGGGATATAAACATAGCCCTACCTATTGTCATCAGGCATTGAATCATACTCTCAAACGAATCCAGATAGACCCGCAGATCCAATTAGTACAATATATTAATGACATACTGATACAGGGACCTTTCCACACTTTAGTGGATGCTGCACTTATGCAAGTCATCTCAGGATTACAGGATGCTGGGTGGGTGGTGAATCCAAAAAAGATACAAGACCCAGACACTACTGTGACCTATTTGGGCATTGTGTGGTCCCATGGGGTACAGCAGATGCCTGAGAAGGCACGCCAGACCCTCCAGCAGTGGCCAACCCCAAATACTAAAAGGCAGGTGCAACAATTCTTAGGTGCAGTAGGATTTTGGCACACTCAATTACTCAATTTAGCTACCTTATTGAAACCATTACATCGGGTGGCTTGGAAAAAGGCAGAATGGGAGTGGGGACCAGAACAAGAAAAAGCCTTTGAAGCCATAAAAGCGCTGGTTAGTGAACACATGGAGTTACACCCCATTCTCCCAGGACCTTTGGAATTACATGTCTCAGTCAGTCAAGGAGTGGCCCTATGGAGCCTTTGGCAACTACAAGAGGGCCGACGCCACCCCTTAGGTTTTTGGTCACGTCAACTAACTGGAGCCGCTACCCGATACACAGCATTTGAACAACAGCTGTTGGCTGTGTATTGGGCATTAGCGGACTCTGAGGCCAAAACAGTAGGGCATGAGGTTCTTTTATGTACAGAAAGGCCTGTTATGACATGGGGCCTTAGTAACCCAGCCACCCATAAGGTGGGACATGCGCAAGAAGCCACTGTTCAGAAAATGAGATGGTACATTCAGGAACGAGCTAAGCCAGGACCAAAGGGTATACAATTTCTACACGAATTAGTAAGTGACGGTGTGACAGGACCCCCCCGACCCCTCAATCAGGAACAAATAAACTACCAAGTCGGCAGGTGGGGACCCACTTATGAAGACCTTACAGAGGAACAGAAGAAGAATGCCTGGTTTACGGACGGTAGTAGTAATGGTACCAAAAAGTGGCACGCAGTGGCATATAACCCATCTGGTGTTAGAAGGCACCCAAGGAAGTAATCAGTTAGCCAAATTAGCTGCAGCATGGCAGGCTATAGATGCCACACTGGAAGGTCAAGTCTGTTACCTGTTTACGGACTCTTGGGCGGTGGCACAAGGCTTGGTAAACTGGTTAGGCAAATGGCAACAAGATGATTATAAAATCGGGATGAAAGAGGTGTGGGGAAGAGAATTCTGGCAGAAAATATGGGATGCACTGCACACCCAAATGATCCAAGTCCACCATGTAGATGTCCATATGGCAAATGACACAGAGACTGCGAGGTGGAACGCTGAAGTTGATAAACAGGCTCGTATACGAACGACAACAGTAGATACCAGGGAACAGGCAGGCCTCAGTCAGTGGGCCCATGAAAAGGCTGGACATGCCAGGAGAGAAGCAACATGGGCATGGGCTGCAGCTTGTGGGATCTTAATTCCCCAAAAGGCGATTGAACAAGTCATTGCTAACTGTCCAGTCTGCCAATTGTTAAAACAAGCCAAAGTGATGAACGAAATGAACGAAACATCTCTTGGACATGGCATTTGCCACACCATCCACAGGGAGCCGGGCTGGTAGAGCGCATGAATGGACTCTTAAAAACACAACTAAAACGTTTGGGTGGGGGAACCTATGTGAAATGGGTAGACCATTTGAGTGAGGCACAACGGGTATTAAATAATTGAATGATATCCCCCACCTTAACGCCCCTAACGTTAATGAAGGGTGAGACCCGCACGGTGGCACAGGTTGCCCATGGTTCTGTCACGATTGTAGGAGGAAAAGATTATTCACTATATCCCGACAAAGGTAGTATTGTGTTGGCACGAAAGCAGCCCCTAACGCTTGATCCACAGCAGGAGCAATGGCTCCGAACTGACGTACAGGTCCATGTAAAACCCAGTTCAGAGATACTAATGCGAGTCATTGTTTTACACCCAGATTTGAAAAGGCTAAATATACAGCTCTTGAATCCTGTACAAACAGATCTTGAAAAACCCATCTTACTGGGCCTAAAAAACAAGTCCACCAAGCAACAGATCCTCCCCCCTGGGACGTGGTGTAACATTTATTATGTCGCCGGTTTAGTAGAGTTACAATCTCCTATCAGAACCTTTCCTGGCAGTCAGGTATAGTATCAGAAACCAAGAACTTCCGCTCCAGTGGCTGCAGAAGTTATTGCAGCAGATGATTCACATGCAGTCACCATTGTATGTCCAAATTCCACTCAATGGCTTCGAGTCCCGTCTGAGCATTTATGAAGAAGAGAATAGGGACGGGGGGGAGCATAGCAATTTTTGTGTTCTATTCCCTGCAGACTTTTAGCCTGGCCTGTGATACAGCTTCGAACCAATGTATGGATCATGTTCGCCAATCTCACCCACCATGACACTCTCTGTTTACACCATCGGATCCGTTTTTGATATGTCTAGGGGGTGTTCCCTTGTCAACAGAAGAACTCCAGAATGTTGTTAATAATTCCCTCTAAGGAGCACGCTCCCCACTCACCCACCCCCCTATCCCTCACCCACCCCCACCATGCGGTGCCACGGAACCCGTGGCGGCACAGTGCAGCGGTCTGACGTCAGGCCGGGCTGGTGCTGTCTGCATACGCTGAATACTCTCAAGAAAGTATAACTGACTCGATGCAAATTGATGGCACCATCATGATTGTCACTGCCCTTGATGGCCGCAAGTGGGTCATGCCAGTAAAATGCCTCCGTGAGAGCAAACCGCTTAATAGATCTGAATTAGGTGCAGAAGCTTCCTGGCATAACCAGGGTTATGGAGTCGGTGCACACTTGGTCATAAATCTCCAGGTGTGGTATCGAGGAAGCTTAACCATAGATGTCCCCTGAGCTTGGAGGGAAGTGGTGGATGGGAGGTCCTGACAGATTTAAGAAGGAGTTTACCATCATTGCTGTCTTATGCTCCTTCCTCTCCAAAAATAGGCCCTTATGTAGTCAAGCAGAATCACATCCAAGAGCTATTGACAGGGCCAGTTCTCTTACTGAAGAAAGTGGTGGTGTTTCTATTCACCAGCAACATGACATCCGTCAGACCTCACTGCACCCCCCCTTCCTCTCCATCGTCCACACAGCCTGGCTGGCATGGTTCCACAATCACTCCATCCAGGGCACCTGGGCCAGGAGAGACCTGCTGGCCATGACGCTGGAAGGAAGAGGCCCAGATGTGGATGCAGATTGTTGTTGCAGGTGTCCTGAGAGAGGGGGATAACGGTATCCTCCCCACCAAGATCTGAAAGATTGTGTGAGATGTGGCCACAAAGGCGGCGTGGCAGCTCCAAGCCTGCTGTTGGCTTGTCAACTTCACCCACGACCAAGTCCTCAACGCAGTCATCACCTGTGTTCTGATTGTTACAGGGGCACGTATTGAAAAGATCTACCCCATTGGGGCCCTGGGGGTTAACACAAATGGGTCTGTGGTCTGCCCCTTGGACCACCACCTGTGGGAGAGGGTGGGAAATGGCGGTCAGTAGATGTGGAAGCCTGCATTTTGGAAAGGGGGCTGGGATTCATATGTAAAATGATGCCCTTAAGGCAAGCGCCAACCCTTATCGGTATGGATTTGTCACTTGTAAAAGAAATGTTAGAGCATGCAAATTTACTGCAGCTGTTAAACTGTACATCATGATGGTAGTGTTATAAAGCAGATAATGGAACAAATTAAGGAGGTGGGAGTACACCACTGGTGGAAAAATTTTTCTTTGGCTGGTCCCCCACGGCCACCAGGGTCCTCAACGCGTTGTTGCACCCTATAGCAGTTATTTTGCTGATGCAAATTTGTGTGTGCATTGCCATGGTAGTGACTTGTTATTGAATGAGGCAGATGAAACTCTGCATTGACAAAGAGGTGCAAGGACTGAGCCTGGCCAAATGCCTCCTACCATAGTCAAGGGCAAGATTGGGTTGGCCTCTGTGTTTGCCACCAAGAAAACCTTTAGCTCCGCTGCTGGCTGCAACCCAGTAGGCATTGAGCGGTGGAGACATATGTCATGCCAGACCTTGATGTGAGGGATGGCCTCCTCTGTTATAGGAGGGCCATCCAGGAGGGAAGGGTAGGCCAGGCTGCCTGTGGTCAGCACGAATCACAGAACGCTGAAGGTTGGAAGGGACCTCTTGAGATGATCTGTTCCATGGTGGCACCCTGCCCAAACACGGTCACCTAAAGCAGACTGCCCAGGACTGTATCCAGCGGGGCTTTGACTTTCTCCACAGATGGAGACGATTGGTTTGACTCAGAGATGGACCACACACAGACCATGCGGTGGTATGTGTTAGATGGGTCTAACACTGTGGAATTGGTCCCTGGTTGACCACCTTGATCATCTAGAATGAGTGTGTATGGCAAAGGGCCGGCAAGGCCACTCCTCCTGGTGCAGACTGGCCCCCTGCATTAGAACAAGTGTGCACAGGAAAAAAGAGCCAGCAAGGCCACTCCTCCTGACACAGGTTGGCCCCCTGCATCAGGATGAGTCTGCACTTTCGACATATAAAAAGCCCCGGGTTCGAGAGAGATCGAGAAGGAGGGGAATCAAACTACCTTTTATGGTCGACATTACCTCTGTGGGGACGCCCGCTAAAAGTGGTGCCTGCCACCCCATCTCTTCACGATGCACCTCGGAGCTGGCCTCTTGGTCATTGTATAAGTGCGTGGGTCAGTAAGAATCTGTGCCTAACCTAGTTTTTGGTAGCCTTTAGGTATCTCTCTTTCTAGCTGGTTACATCTCTGGATTTTATATCTATCCTGGATCTTGTAATAAACTTTCTAGCAGTTTGGTGTGTGTGTGTGCGTGGCTTACGTCCTTCTCCACCCGGAATCCTTTGATCCCTGGAACACAACCCTTGATAGTTTGATGGCATCAGGGTACACTGTGCACCGGTATCTACTAGAGCCTTATACTCCTGTGGGACTGATGTGCCAGGCCATCTGATCCACACAGTCCAGTAAACCCGATTATCCCTCTCCTCCACCTGGCTGGAGGCAGGGCCCCTCTAATAGTGATCACAAGATTCTCCACTTAGGTCTTGTAGAAAGGGATTAGTATTCATTATCACAGGAGCTGGAGTAAAATCAGCTCTTCCGCTCCATCAGGGAAGCTGCTAACCAAAGACTGGAGCAGCAACTTTCATGGGAGGATCATCCTTGACCATTGTTCTCCAATTCACGCACCTGTTCCTCCAGAGCTGAGGTAGGTTTTCCATCCCACTTTCTCATGTCTTCTCTGTAATCCCACAGGTAAAACCATAGGGTGGCCCATGGCGTGTACCTCCTATATCTTCTCTCTCGTGCAATAGGGCGCCTTCTGTTAATAGCTGAGATGTGGGTTGGTACACATGGGGAGCTGGATATTTCGGATAGATCGTCTCTCAATTGTTTGAACTCCTGGGACAGTTTTTCCACAGCTGAAATGATGGAAGGGGTGAGATTGTCTTCGAATTCTCAGAGATGATGAATCAGTTCATCCACTGTTGGTGCTGCTGCCTCACTCCAGGTTATTGATGCCAATGAGTGGGCAGAAGATGGTGGCGCACTCCGTGTAAGTTTCCACCACATGGGTCATGTACATTCGACTTGATTCATAGAACTCGTTAAGAACTCACCAACAAAGTTTCAAGTTGACAAGCAGGTATTCTTTATTGCGGCGCTGCAGAACACAGGGGATAGCTCCTCCTAGCGTGTTCTGTCCGAGCATCAACCAAACCATGATTATATTGTCGTTAGTCATGCATATTCATTATATTGTATACATATTCATGAAGTTGTTTATACATGACATCACATTCCTAGAACATTCTTCCCCCATGCGCACTTTATTATGGTAGTGGTCTTTGGGACCTTTGGTGGTCATTTCTTCATCATCTTCCTCTTCATCACCTTATCTTTTCCTTGAATTCTTGTTCTGGTAGTCTTTGAGGTCTGCGCAGTAGATAAGCGCTTACGCCAGTTTAATTAGTTCGGTAACACTGCTGACATAAGTGAGTGATTTCTTCTCATCCTTCTACTTATCAGATAACTTAGCTACAGCACATCCTGAACATCTGCTAGTTTCAGACACTCTTTATCTACAGTCCTGTTTTGCTTACAAAAAATTTTGTGTGAAAGTCATAAGGTTCTAAAACTATGTCAGCTACAATGATTTATCTTATATAATGATCCTTATTATGTTCTTTTGGTTGGGCTTTTTAGGTTTGGAAAGTTTTGTTGTTATGTACAAAGCCACCAAGCTTAAAGTTACTTAAAACTGAATTTTCTTGTTTACAAAGGATTATATTTCATTTTGTACTTCCTTGTCTCAGACTTCATCTGGATCTACCGGTGCATTCCTGGCATCCGGCCTACGATAGATCATCTCTAGAATGGCTGATTCCCTCAGGGACTGGATGCCTCTCTCTTTCGTGGTCCACTTGGCTGAGCAACACATAACGTCGTCCTTGTAGGGAAACCTTTCCTTCACAGCTGCCAAGAGCCGCCTCCAAAAGTTGAGGGCTCATTTCTCTTTTGCAATTGCTTTGTCAATTCCCCCTTTCCTTTCAAGTGATCCCAGCTGCTTGGCTTCCCTACCTTCAAGTTAGTGACTGTCGGCCCCATTGTCCCAGCATCGGAGCAACCAGGTGATGATGTGCTCCCCTGGAAGACGGGTGAAATCTTTTCACATATTCCGCAGCTCGGTTGAGGTCCGGGTTCAAGAAGTCACCTCTTCTTCTTCTTCTTCTTCTTCCTCTGATTCCTGTATTAATAACTCTTGTTCAGATGCCGTCCCCTCTAGTGCGCACATTGGGTCTTCATCTTTCTTCATTGCACGAGCTGCTCTTTGTGGCTCTGATTTGATTTTCCCCTTGCTTACAGGGGCAACCAATATTGGCATGGATTTGTCATTTGGTTTAGCTGCAGTGTCAATCACTGTGGTAGGAGTGGTTGCAGCGTCTGTTACTGGGGTTGGAGTAGTTGCAGTGTCTGTTGTCTGGATTGGTGTAGCTGTTGTGCTTGGGGGTTGCGTAGCTGGGTTGTCTGTTGCTTTGCCATCAGATCCAGAGACATCTTTTTCCAGAGATGGTCTGTAGGCGTAGGCCAAGCCCCAGCACGTTGTAGTGAGTTGTCCCTCTCTGGTATTGCCAGAACAATAGCACACCTCGTTTAAGTGTTCTGCTAATTTTTCCAGATTTTGCACTTGTTCAGGGGTAAAGTTCCAAAGCATTGGAGGGGCCCACTGGCCCAGGTGCTTGCCCATATGATCCCACACACCCTGCCACTCATGACTGTCCAACCTCAGGGAAAATTTCTTGGTGGTCCTCCTATATCACTGTTTAACCTTAGAGAAGACCCGAGCCCGACCCTGCTTAACTTTCGAGGTCAGACAAAATAGGGTGTTCCCAGGGTGGGATGGCCATGGGTAAAACACACGCTGTATGTGTGGCAACATGCTAATCCCCAGCAAAAGCAGTATGCAGGTCTTAAGGGTATTCAAAGGCCATCCAAAATGTTTAGAATTCTCAAATGCTGCTGTAAACAGCCTGGTGGGGGAGCAGGGCATGTGAGGGAATGCCTCCTTCAGAGGTTGACCCCCCTAGGGAAGGAAAAAGAAAGATGTGTAATTGCTAAAAAATTCCGTTATATGCTTCCCCAAGTATAGCGGTGATGACCGCACTGAGAATGCATGCCAGATCAGTTTCATGATCAATGATTCTATTGTATTACAAGTCATTACCATGAAGTACAGCAAAACAATAACCTTAGCACAGGCCCCCCAGCTGATATAAACTAAAACAGCAAATACTGGCTCTAAGTAAGGTGTGACATGCTGAAACTCCGAGATCAAGCGCAATAATTCTGAGAGCAAGTAAATCAACATTGTGACAAGTGACTGTTTATCTGAAACAATGAATGTTTATCACAAATATGATTAGACACACTCTGGTCAGATCTGTCATTATCTCAACCCTCCATGCCCCACGTTGGGTGCCACAAAGAACTGTCATGGTTTAAGCCCACCTGGTAACTCAGAACCACACAGCCGCTTGCTCACTCCCCGCCTTCTTCCTCCCCCAGCTCCCAGAGGGATGGGGAGAAGAATTGAAAGAATGTAACTCCCATGGGTTGAGATAAGAGCAGTCCAGTAACTAAGGTATAATACAAAACCACTACTGCTACCACCAATGATAATAATGATAAGGGAAATAATAAGGGGAGAGGATACAATTGCTCACCACCCGCCGACCAATAGCCAGCCTGACCCCAGCAGTGATCTGGGCCTTCTGGGTAGCTCCCCCCGGTTTATATACTGGGCATGACATGCCATGGTATGGAATACCCCTTTGGCTAGTTTGGGTCAGGTGTCCTGTCTCTGCTTCCTCCCAGCTTCCCCTCCTCCCTGGCAGAGCATGAAACTGAGAAAGCCCTTGGTTGGAGTAAACATTACTTAGCAACAACTAAAAACATTGGTGTTATCAGTGTTGTTCCCAGGCTGAAAGTTAAAAACACAGCACTGCACCAGCTACTAAGAAGGAGAAAAATGACTGCTATAGTTGAACCCAGGACAATGTAGAACCTCATTTTTTGGTGTTATTGTTTGGGTACCGGGTGCATGATATCCACAGCTAAAACATGATACTTGAAGAACTCTGTTAGAGACGAAGAACTGCTATACTGCAATAGCAGATCACCTTGCCTCACACTTACCAATTTTTTCCTGAGGAAAACATCTTTCATATGAACTTCCACTTCCTATTTTAGCAATAAAACCTTCCTCTTTCTTTTTTAAATTTTTTTTTTTTTTTTTACTCTAGCAGCAGCTTTTCCTTTTTGAAATCTTTTACAACTTGTTCAGTCCTGGGGGGGATTTTTATTATTTTTAAGTGTAGAGCTTTTAACTGAAACTGTAATGTTATGCTGGTACATGACACCATAATGAATAGGAGAGGATACCATCCTCTAAAGGTGAGAAAATTGCTTGCTCTCTGCTTTTTTCAGGCTAAATGCGTGTAAACATTTGCCGTCTTTGGTACTAAAACACTAAGCATGATTTGCTTTGGACATTTAATTTATTTGATTCTCATACAACCTCAGTCATACAAAAACTGTACAACAGAATGTATTTCCTACCCGAAAGGTAAACTTAATATTATTTTAAGCAACAGAAATGTTTGACACTAAACAGAGTACATGAAGATAGGAAATACATACATAAAGTTAAGCCAATCGTCCTTTGGAACCTATATTTTCTTAATCTCTATGTTAGGGAGTCTGAGTTCTCCAGGGTAACCTTAATGTTCATTGTTCTGCAGGTCTGAGCCCCAGGACAGGATCAACCACCATCAGCTGGACAGACATAAGCCTAAACCACTAAAGAAAAATACACATATTTTATTTCTAGAATGCATAGCAAGAACTGTATCTGGAAACATTCCTTATAGCTGTCGTTCCTGTCCAGGTAGGCACTGGATGCTGTTCTAGTCAGGCTTTCTGGGTCACAGAACAGAACTTCATCCTTCTGACCACAGCAGAACACACACACCACCACCAACCACACAGGAGCAGAGGTCAGGATGCTTTCTCAGGGGAACACCATGGGGCAAGTTCTCAAACTCAAAGCCATTTCCCCTTTCAGACAGCAAAGGATAAGTCATTATTAGGGTTGGCAGTGTTCTGCTCTTGGCCCCCTTTTTGGGCTGCTTTTCCCTCTAGTCTAGGCATCTTGCAGTTGGGCAACAGGTCCAGGTAAGAGCCTGTCACAGCACAGGGATGCTGTCCTGGGTTTAGCTGTAGCAGTCATTTTTCTCCTTCTTAGTAGCTGGTGCAGTGCTGTGTTTTTGACTTTAGGCTGAGAACAACGCTGATACCACCAACATTTTTAGTTGTTGCTAAGTAATGTTTACTCCAACCAAGGGCTTTCTCAGTTTCATGCTCTGCCAGGGAGGAGGGGAAGCTGGGAGGAAACAGAGACAGGACACGTGACCCAAACTAGCCAAAGGGGTATTCCATACCATGGCACGTCATGCCCAGTATATAAACCGGGGGGAGTTCCCTGGAAGGCCCAGATCACTGCTTGGGTCAGGCTGGGTATCGGTCGGCAGGTGGTGAGCAATTGTATCCTCTCCCCTTGTTATTTCCCTTATCGTTATTATCATTGGTGGTAGCAGTAGCAGTTTTGTATTATACCTTAGTTACTGGACTGCTCTTATCTCAACCCGTGGGAGTTACATTCTTCCGATTCTCCTCCCCATCCCTCCGGGAGCAGGGGGAGGAAGAAGAGGGGGAGTGAGCGAGCGGCTGCATGGTTCCGAGTTACCTGCTGGGCTCAAACCATGACAGTTCTTTGTGGCGCCCAACGTGGGGCACGAAGGGTTAAGATAACAAAAGTGTGTTTAATCATATTTGTGATAAGCATTCATTGTTACTACTCATCACAATGTTGATTTATTTGCTCTCAGAGTTGTTGTGCTTGATCTCAGAGTTTCAGCATGTTGTACCTTACTTGCAGCCAGTGTTTGCTGTTTTAGTGTTTATCGGCTGGGGGGCCTGGGCTAAGGTTCTTGTTTCACTGTACTTCATGGTAATGACTTGTAATACAACAGACTCATTGATCATGAAACTGGTCTGGCTTTCACTCCCAGCATGGCCATCAGCTCTATACTTTGGGAGATATATAGCAAAATTTCTAAGCAATTACATATCTTTTTTTTCTCCTCAGGGGGTCAACCTCTGAAGGAGGCATTCCCTTACACCCCCCGCTCCCCCACGAGCCTATTAGCAACAGCATTTGAGAGTTCTGAAGGCTTTGGATGGCCTTTGAATACCCTTGAAACCTGCCTGCTGATTGTGCTGGGGATCAGCATGTTGGCAAACATACGGAGTGTGTTTTCCCCACCGCCATCCCGCCCTGGGAACACCCTATTTCGTCTGATCTCGAAAGTTAAGCAGTATCGGGTTCAAGTCTGGTCTAGGGTTAGACGACGATATAGGAGGACCACCAAGAGATTTTCCCTGAGGCTGGACAGTCATGAGTGGCAGGGTGTGTGGGAGAGTATGGGCAAGTATCTAGGCCAGTGGGCCCCTCCAGTGCTTTGGAACTTCACCCCTGAACAAGTGCAACATCCGGAAAAACTAGTAAAACATTTAAATGAGGTGTGCTGTCGTCCCGGTTATACCAGAGAGGGACAAATCATGGCAATGTGCTGTGGCTTGGCATACGCCTACAGAGCCCTGCTCAACACTGTCCAGCACCTTCAAAGGGAAAAAAATGTCTCTGGATCTGATGGCAAAGCAACAGAAAACGCAGTGTCCTGGGTTCAGCTATAGCAGTCATTTTTCTCCTTCTTAGTAGCTGGTGCAGTGCTGTGTTTTTTAACTTTCAGCCTGGGAACAATGCTGATAACACTGATGTTTTTAGTTGTTGCTAAGTAATGTTTATTCCAACCAAGGACTTTCTCAGTCTCATGCTTTGCCAGGGAGGAGGGGAAGCCGGGAGGAAGCAGAGACAGGACACCTGACCCAAACTAGCCAAAGGGGTATTCCATACCACAGCACATCATGCCCAGTATATAAACCGGGGGGAGTTACCCGGAAGGCCCAGATCACTGCTCGGGTGAGGCTGGGTATTGGTCGGCGGGTGGTGAGCAATTGTATCCTCTCCCCTTGTTATTTCACTAATCATTATTATCATTGGTGGTAGCAGTAGTGGTTTGTATTATACCTTGGTTGCGGGACTGCTCTTATCTCAACCCGTGGGAGTTACATTCTTCTGATTCTCCTCCCCATCCCTCCAGGAGCGGGGGGAGGAAGAAGGGGGGGAGTGAGCGAGCGGCTGCATGGTTCTGAGTTACCGATTGGGCTCAAACCACGACACGCAGCTACTGCAACTCCAAGCACAGCAGCTACACCAACCCCATTGACAAGCACAGCAGCTACTCGAACCCCAACAGCAACAGACAATGCAGCTGTTGGTGTTACTCAACGCCAAGCACAACAGCTGCACCAACCCCAGTAACAGACACTGCAGCCACTCCAACCACAGTGATAAACACTGCAGCCAAACCAAATGGCTGATTTGTGACAATATCTGTTGCCCCTGTAAGCAAAAGCAAACGAGAGGCACAAAGAGCAATCTGTGCAGTGAAGAAAGATGAAGTCCCAATGCAATTACTAAAGGGGATGGCATGTGAACAAGAGTTGCTTCTATGTGGATCAGAGGAAGAGGAAGAAGAGGTCACTTCTCGACCCCGGACCGTGACTGAGCTGCGGAATATGCGAAAAGATTTCACCCGTCTTCCAGGGAGCACATCGTCACCTAGTTGCTCCCATGCTAGGACAATGGGGCCGACGGTCATGAACTACAAGGGAGGGAAGCCAAGCATCTGGGATCACTTGCTAGGGAAGGAGGAATTGACAAAGCGATTGCAAGAGAGAAGAGAGCCCTCAGCCTTTGGAGGTGGCTCCTGGCAGCTGTGAAGGAAAGGTTTCCCTACAAGGACGATATCATGAGTCACTCAGCCAAGTGGACCATGATAGAGAAAGGCATCCAGTCCCTAAAGGAATCAGCCATTCTAGAGATGATCTATCGTAGGCCAGATGCCAGGAATTCATCTGTAGATCCAGATGAAGTTGAATGTACATGACCCATGTGGCGGAAACTTACATGGAGTGCACCATCATCATATGCCCACTCATTGGCACCAATGACCTGGAATGACCTAGCACCACCAACAGTGGATGAACTGATTCGTGAACTCCGAGAATTCAAAGACAATCTCACCCCTTCCATCATTTCAGCTGTGGAAAAACTGTCCCAGGAGTTCAAACAATTGAGAGACTATTTATCTGATCTATCCAGCTCCCCACGTGTACCAACCCATGTCTCTATTAACAGAAGGCGCCCTACTGCTCGAGAGAGAAAATGTAGGAGGTACATGCCGCGGGCCACCCTATGGTTTTACCTGTGGGATCACGGAGAAGACATGAGAAAGTGAGGCGGAAAACCTACCTCAATTCTGGAGGAACGGGTGCGTGAACTGAAGAGGAGAACAATGGTCAAGGATGATCCTCCCATGAAAGTTGCTGCTCCAGTCTCTGGTGAGCAGTTTCTCAGATAGAGCAGAAGAGCTGATTTTACTCCAGCTCCTGTGATAAAGGGTTGTAGGGTCGTATTTAGAGTGCAATGGACATATGGTGAAAGAGCCGTATGAGAGCTTCTTCTAAGCACGTAGCTGCATGCCAAAAATAAGATAAGAGGAAGAAAACATCTGCAGTCGGATACATGGGAGGAACACAATGAACTAAATGAACCAATAGGGACACGTGAGGCGCATGATTGCCTCGTGCAAGAGGGCTTTTACCAATCAACAGGCACGTGACTAGCGCATGAACACATGTAGGGATAGGATACTTTGTATATAAAGGGATAGCAAAGAACAATAAAATGGCTTCTGCTTGATTCACATTGAATTGTTTAGAGCCCGTTGTCATCTCTCCTCAAAGGAGTACGAATCCCTTTCTACAGGACACAAGAGGACAATCTTGTGATCACTATTAGAGGGGACCGGCCTCCAGCCAGGCGGAGGAGAGGGACAAATGGGTTTACTGGACTGTGTGGATCAGATGGCCTGGCACATCAGTCCCACAGAAGTATAAGGCTCTAGTAGATACTGGTGCACAGTGTACCCTGATGCCATCAAGGTATCAAGGGGTGGAAACCATTTCTATTTCTGGAGTGACAGGAGGATCCCAAGAGTTGACTGTACTGGAGGCAGAAATCAGCCTGACTGGGAGGAAGTGGCAAAAGCACCCCATTGTGACTGGTCCAGGGGCTCCATGCATCCTTGGCAAAGACTCTTTCCGGAGAGGGTACTTCAAAGACCCAAAAGGGTATAGATGGGCTTTTGGTATTGCTGCCTTGGAGACAGAGGAAATTAAGCAGCTGTCTACCTTGCCCAGTCTCTCAGAGGATCCTTCTGTTGTGGGGTTGCTGAAGGTCAAAGAACAACAAGTGCCAATCGTGACCACAACAGTGTACCAGCAGCAATAGCGCACCAACCCAGACTCCCTGATTCCCATCCATAAGCTGATCCGCAGACTGGAGAGCCAAGGAGTGATCAGCAGGACCCGCTCACCCTTTAATAGCCCCATATGGCCAGTGCAAAAGTCTAATGGAGAGTGGAGACTAACAGTAACCTATCGTGGCCTGAATGAAGTCACACCACCATTGAGTGCTGCTGTACGAGACATGCTAGAACTTCAATATGAACTGGAGTCAAAGGCAGCCAAGTGGGATGCCACAAGTGATATTGCCAATGCATTTTTCTCAATCCCTTTGGCAGCAGAGTACAGGGCACAGTTTGCTTTTACTTGGAGGGTCATCCAGTACACTTGGAACCGACTGCCCCAGGGGTGGAAACACAGCCCTACCATTTGCCATGGACTGATCCAGACTGCACTGGAACAGGGGCAGGCCCCAGAACACCTGCAATACATTGATGACATCATCGTGTGGGGTGATACAGCGGAAGAAGTTTTTGAGAAAGGGAGGAAGATAATCCAAATCCTGCTGAAGGTCGGTATTGCCATAAAATGGAGTAAGGTCAGAGGACCTGCACAGGACATTCAATTTTTGGGAATAAAATGGCAAGATGGACGATGCCAGATCCCCACAAATGTGATCAACAAGATAACAGCCATGTCTCCACCAACTAACAAGAAAGAAACACAAGCTTTCTTAGGTGTTGTGGGGTTCTGGAGAATGCACATCCCAAATTACAGTCTGATTGCAAGCCCTCTCTACCACGTGACGCGGAAGAAGAATGATTTCAAATGGGGCCCTGAGCAACAACAAGCCTTTGAACAAATTAAATGAGAGATAGTTCATGAAGAACTGCCCTTGGACCAGTCCGGGCCAGGCCAGATGTGAAAAATGTGCTCTATACTGCAGCCGGGGAGAATGGACCTACCTGGAGCCTCTGGCAGAAAGCTCCAGGGGAGACTTGAGGTCGACCCCTCAGCTTTTGGAGTTGGGGATACAGAGGATCGGAGGCCAGGTAAACTCCCACTGAAAAAGAGATCCTGGCAGCCTCTGAAGGGGTTTGAGCTGCTTCAGAAGTGATTGGCACTGAAGTGCAGCTCCTCCTGGCACCCCGGTTGCCTGTGCTGGGCTGGATGTTCAAAGGCAGGGTGTCCTCTACACATCATGCGACCGATGCTACATGGAGTAAGTGGGCCGCACCAATTACACAACGAGCTCAAATAGGAAATCCCAGTCGTCCAGGAATCCTAGAAGTGATCATGGACTGGCCAGAGGGCAAAGATTTTGGGATGTCACCAGAGGAGGAGGTGACGTGTGCTGAAGAGGCCCCACCATATAATGAACTGTCAGAGAGTGAAAAGCAGTACGCCTTGTTTACTGATGGGTCCTGCCCTATTGTGGGAAAGCATCAGAGATGGAAGGCAGCTGTGTGGAGTCCCCTGCAACAAGTTGCAGAAACTGCTGAAGGAGAGGGTGAATGGAGTCAGTTTGCAGAGGTGAAAGCCATCCAGCTGGCCTTGGACATTGCTGAACAAGAAAAATGGCCAGTACTTTATCTCTATACTGTCTCATGGATGGTGGCAAATGCCCTGTGGGGGTGGTTGCAGCAATGGAAGCAGAGCAACTGCGAATGCAGAAGTAAACCCATCTGGGCGGCTGCATTGTGGCAAGATATCGCTGCTCGGGTGCAGAACCTGGTGGTGAAGGTACGCCACGTAGATGCTCATGTACCCACGAGTCGGGCCACTGAGGAACACCAGAACAACCAGCAAGTGGATCAAGCTGCTAAGATTGAAGTGGCTCAGATGGACTTGGATTGGCAACATAAGGGTGAATTATTTTTAGCCCGGTGGGCCCATGACACCTCAGGCCATCAAGGCAGAGATGCAACATCTAGATGGGCTCGTGATCGAGGGGTGGACTTAACAATGGACACTATTGCCCAGGTTATTCACAAATGTGAAACGTGCTGCAATTAAGCAAGCCAAACAGTTAAAGCCTCTCTGGTATGGAGGACGATGGCTGAAGTACAAGTATGGGGAGGCTTGGCAGATTGACTATATCACACTCCCACCAACCCGCCAAGGCATGCGCTATGTGCTTACCATGGCAGAAGCAACCACCGGCTGGCTGGAAACATACGCTGTGCCCCACGCCACTGCCCGGAATGCTATCCTGGGCTTTGAGAAACAAGACTTATGGCGACACGGCACCCCAGAGAGAATTGAGTCAGACAATGGGACTCATTTCCGGAACAACCTTATAGACACTTCTGTCAAAGAGCATGGCATTGAGTGGGTATATCACATCCCCTACCATTCACTGGCTTCTGGGAAAATCGAACTGTACAATGGGCTGTTAAAAACTACATTGAGAGCAATGGGTGGTGGGACTTTCAAACACTGGGATACACATTTACCAAAAGCCACCTGGTTGGTCAACAGTAGGGGATCTGCCAACAGGGCTGGCCCAGCCCAATCAGAATGTTTACGTCCTGTAGAGGGGGATAAAGTTCCTGTGGTGCACGTAAAGAATTTGCTGGGGAAGACAGTTTGGATTATTCCTGCTTCAGGTAAAGGCAAACCCACTCGTGGGTTGCTTTTGCTCATGGACCTGGATATACTTGGTTGGTAATGTGGGAAGATGGGGAAGTCTGATGTATACCTCAAGGGGATTTACTTTTGGGGGAAAACAGCCAGTGAATTCAATTCTGTGCTGTTGCCTGCTCTATAACACTTTTATAGCCCACCAGATAGATATCTTCAGGTCACCAGCAATTGACCCTGACTTCCCTCCAATCATCACCCCAACAAAGAATGAATTTTGACAAAACCAGACGAGCTCAGCAGTGACCAGACGAGTTCAGTGGTGTCATCAGCAGGCAACAACCCAACACTACACACCGTCTCTCCTGCCCTGAAAGACTATTACAAGAGATGGAGCCTGACGTCATGGACTGGATGAATTCGGCAACTTTATAGGGATTGGTCCATGGACTAAGGAATGATATCTTTCTCTTTGTGGGTGTGGGTGTATATATATGTGTATATATGGGACAGGGGCGATGGTGTGTTGAGAGATGTGGGATCTGAACATGACGTGAATGGTATGGAATAAGGGGTGGATACTGTCCTGGGTTCAACTATAGCAGTCATTTTTCTCCTTCTTAGTAGCTGGTGCAGTGCTGTGTTTTTGACTTTCAGCCTGGGAACAGTGCTGATAACACCGATGTTTTTAGTTGTTGCTAATAATGTTTACTCTGTCTAAGGACTTTCTCAGTCTCATGCTTTGCCAGGGAGGAGGGGAGGCCGGGAGGAAACAGAGACAAGACACCTGACCCAAACTAGCCAAAGGGGTATTCCATACCATGGCTTGTCATGCCCAGTATATAAACCAGGGGGATTTATTTCCCTTATCGTTATTATCATTGGTGGTAGCAGTAGCAGTTTTGTATTATACCTTAGTTACAGGACTGCTCTTATTTCAACCCGTGGGAGTTAGTTACATTCTTCTGATTCTCCTCCCCATCCCTGCGGGAGCAGGGTGAGGAAGAAGGGGGGGAGTGAGTGAGCGGCTGCATGGTTCCGAGTTACCGGTTGGGCTCACGCCACGATGTACATGATGGTCTGAGTACTAAGTGAGGATTCTGTAGCAGCAGTGTATTTGGCATTAGTGATAGCTAACAATTACCTGCTCTTCTTAGCTCTGTGGTTGGTCTCCCCTTTTCCTTCTCAGGGGACCAGGAACCGTATGCAGGAATCTGTGTTACATTTTGCAGTCAAAATGTGTTCTATACAGATAATGATTAATTATGAATATATCAATGTTCATTCAAAAATTTTTTCTGGAACATTTTATGGGTAAACAGTAATGGTATGCAAAGCATACAATTTCCCATTCTGCTTCTTTGTCATTTCACAGTGTGACTTAGAGTTATTAAAGCATGTTTCCAGAATCAGGACTTACATATTTGTTATAAAGCTTAACAGCTTATTTTTACAGTAGTTTGTAATTTGTGGCTTTTTTGTTTTGTTTTGTGCGTTAGTTTACTTGTTCATTCCATAGTGCATGCTAAGGGTTTTTTTGTTGATGATTTCATGTACTTGGTTTAATTAATTACAGTTTTCTCAAAAGCCACATGAAATAGCTGGTCTCCAACTCCAAAAAACTTAGGAAGAAAGAAAAAACCAAACATCCTTATGCTTGTGGGTTATATGGGCAAGATCCAGGAGTTCAGATATCAAATGCTAAAAGACATTTCTGTGTGGAAAAGGAGGCTCAGCAAGGAATTATTTAATTCTGTTCAATTCTTCCTTCTCGGAGGCATGCAACAGAAGGACAAGGTCAATGGTCACATGTTGTAACAAGAGATATTTCAACTAGATATAAGGAAAATTTTTCACCAGGAGGGTGATCCAATGCTGGAACAGGTTGCTCAAAGAGATAGCAGAGTGTCCAATCTTGGGATGTTCAAAAGCTGAGCCTTGACCAACCTGCCGTAGTTGGCCCTGTGCTGAGCATGGGCATTGGATAAGGGGCTCCAAAGCTCCCTTCCAAACTCAGCTATTCTGTCATTCATTTGTACATGATTTTGTATATCTTAGTTCCATAAGTGACTTATTATAGGCCAGATTTTTTGATACTGTGACACAAGAGGTATGTGTTCTACTCATTAGGATAAGTAATTTCTCTATGAAAAAATGGGTGAATTCAGCATATGTACTTTTAAATAGACTCAATCATGTGTGTGTTATGTATTTCAATTATTTTAAGCATAATGATTTGTCCTGTCTATTGTCATTCCCTTGATCTTGTCCTTTTATGGATGTGTACAATCAGATTTATAATTTTCTGTCCTGTTTTCCTTCATATAGGAAGGACCAACAGTGTTAGACCATATTTAAGCACTGTCAGTTTCAGTCATTTGGCCAGTGGGAATTCTGTATGGTATAGGACTATGAAACTTGAATTTTCTTTGTGAATTAGAAAGAGTTTTCTCCCCATTTCCCAAATATCCATATCCATGTACCAAATTCTTTATGAAAATTAATTACATTTTGAATTACACTGTCAAAACCAAGGTATCAGCATTCAGAATGGTTGGTTCTTGTAGATGATGTCTTTTCCTTTATGACCTACCAATAATTGCTATGATTATTATGTTTGCTAATAATTTTCAGATAATAGATCTGAGGCACATTTTAAAAGCTTCACTGGCTTTTTCTTAATTATAATTATCTAATAAGCTAAGAAAAAGGACTAAAAAAACCCTGCTCTTTTGCAGATGTTGCATCTCTTGTAATGTGAAATGTTATTCTAATGCTTTAGAAAATGTTTATCTTTGTTCTAAGCAATTATCCGATTGTCATCTTCTTTCTTTTTCATCCCCCACTATCTTTTCTCTTGTGGCTTCTCCAGTTTCCCTCCTCCTTTCCCGAGAACTGAGTAATAATTAACAGAAAAAGTCTCATTAAAATACAGTTAGTTAAATAGGTATGTTTTAACAATTATTTCTAATGGAAAACTCTACTTGTGATGGCCGCTACTATTATATGTATTTTGAAATAATTCTAGATTTGGAAAATGCATCTTGTGCGGACAGACAAAACCTTTCCCTTCCAGAGGTAATTTCTATCCTGAGGGTGCTTGATTCAACATGCTTAGACTATGTATGAGTTGGAAAACTGGGGAATGGAGAAGCATATGTAGAGCCTGAAGAAAATAGTAAGTTATTAAAACAATTTAGCTTGCCATTAAATCTCACAATTTTTGAATAGAAATAGGTTGCTCTTCCCTTTGCCTCATCTGTCATTTTATTATAGCAGAAAACCTGGTGCTGAACAAAATAGGCAGGGTAGCCTAGCAGTTAAAACAGGACTAGAAGCCAGGATCTTGATTTTTGGTCTGACTCAACCAATGAGAAGCTGTATCATCCTGTACAACTTGCCAAACCTCTGAGTCTCATTTACCACTCTGTAAATGTCATGTAACTACATAGGATGCTGAGAGGTTTAATTAGAATTAATTTTAGTCTTTCAAGTACTTTGTGTTTCTCAGATGAAATGTGCTGTGCAAGTGTGAAGGATAATTATTATGTTGCGTCTGTGTTTTTCTGATACATTATTACTATTCTTTTATTAACCATGTTTTGAAAAAACCCACAGTGCTTACTGGTTTTCAGTTTTGTTTGTATGGTTTAAAGTTAGTCCCTATGAGCACAGTAAGTAATTAAACTAATATTAGCATCGAGATGTGGATTTTTTCATTTGAGAATGTTAATGGCTATTAGTAGATTGTCACAAAATGTCTGGCTGTTTTGATACTTTAGGCACCTTGAATTGCACTTCAGTGTAAGATGGGTCAAGCTGCTTTTAAATGTAGTGAAGTAGCCAAGCAATTAACAGCCTGGACAGACTCTGATAGCTTCCTTGTAGCTGGTCAGGCTTGACCCAGACAGCATTATGGAGCAATTTTGTTCAGAAAATTGTTCTACCAATCAGTGCCTGGTGCCTCCTTAACTGTTTGCCAGTCTTGTCAGGAGCTGAGCACACCTTATGCAACAGGCCACTGCCTGTTTCTCAGTTTCTTTCAACTGAAACACTGAAGTCCAGGGAAAGCTGAGGTAGCAGGGGATGACACATAGCATGGAAGCATACTGTCTTGTTGGATAGGAGATAACTGTCTTGTTTCCAGATGGAATTGCTGCTACATGAGAAATAAAAATAACTGATTGTAACAGTAACTCTGTGTCCCAGGGACATAATAATTCAGAAAGTGTTGAGTTATAAACTGTGCTTATACTTTAACATGGATTTGAGCATGTGATTTGACTTCTCTTGTAGTTGAGCGTTCAGGAGCCTTAAATAGAAAGGCAGCATTAACAAATAAGATCAGATCATTTTCGGATAATGAACTTCTTTCAATAAGTTTATCGTTTTATGGGCAGGTCACACTCTTTTTGTCCTCACTTGCCATGTACTATAAAGAGCGACCATACAATCATTCTAACACACAGGACTCCTGTGTTAATTGCAATGAGATGAACGTATCTGGAGAGACAGTCTCTTCAGTCAAGGCCACAATGTAGCGAAACTGACTTCCCTTGCAGTTAGACATACTGTCTGGAAAACTGCTTAAGCTGCTTTGGTGCCCTCCTATTCTAAAGTAGGTTAGAGTATAAAAATAAAAAGGAGATGAATGCATTTATGCCATTCTTACTCTTTACAGGTACAGCATAAAGATGATTGTAGGTGTACCACAATGCCACCTAAGCAAAATGCAGACTCAGCTCATTCACTGAAGCCACATTTTTGTCCTGCTCTACTAAAACCACTCTTGAGCAAAGTATTTAAGAGTGGCAGTCTTACTGGTATAGTTGTCTCCGTTGTGTCTGTCCCAAGTACCATTTGATGATTCTGACAGATGTAGGATAGGGTTGGCCAATGTTGGGATTGGGACTGTGAGAATGAAGACCTTAGGCCCACTGTAGGAGAGGATCAGGTTCGAGACCATCTTAAGAACCTGAATGTGTACAAGTCCATGGGACCTGATGAAATCCATCCGTGGGTCCTGAAGGAGCTGGCGAATGAAGTTGCTAAGCCACTGTCCGTCATATTTGAAAAATCATGGCAGTCAGGTGAAGTTCCCGATGACTGGAAGAAGGGTAATATAACCCCCATTTTCAAGAAGGGGAAAATGGAAGACCCAGGGAACTACAGACCAGTCAGCCTCACCTCTGTGCCTGGCAAAATCTTGGAGCAGATTCTCCTGGAAAGCATGCTAAGGCACATGAAAAACAATGAGGTGGTTGGTGACAGCCAACCTTGCTTCACTAAGGGGAAATCCTGCCTGACCAATTTGGTGGCCTTCTATAATGGGGCCACGGAACTGATGGACAGGGGCAGAGCAGTTGACGTCATCTACCTGGACTTGTGCAAAGCGTTTGACACTGTCCCGCATGACATCCTTGTCTCTAAATTGGAGAGACACCAACTTTATGGATGGACCACTCAGTGGATAAAGAACTATCTGGCTGGCAACACGCAAAGAGTTGTGGTCAATGGCTCAATGTGCAGTTGGAGACCTGTAACGAGTGGTGTCCCTCAGGGATCGGTGTTGGGACCAGTCTTGTTCAACATCTTTTTTGGTGACATGGACAGTGGGATTGAGTGCGCCCTCAGCAAGTTTGCTGACGACACCAAGCTGTGTGGTTCGGTTGATATGCTGGAGGGAAGGGATGCCATCCAGAGGGACCTTGACACGCTTGTGAGGTGGGCTGATGCCAACCTCATGAAGTTTAACCAAGCCAAGTGCAAGGTCCTACACCTGGGTGGGGGCAATCCCAGGCACAGCTGCACGTTGGGCAGAGAAGAGATTCAGAGCAGCCCTGTGGAGAAGGACTTGGGAGTGTTGGTTGATGAGAAACTGAACATGAGCCAGCAGTGTGCACTTGCAGCCCAGAAAGCCAACTGTTTCCTGGGCTGCATCAAAAGAAGCATGACCAGCAGGTTGAAGGAGGTGATCCTGCCCCTCTACTCTGCTCTCGTGAGACCTCACTTGGAGTATTGTGTACAGTTCTGGTGTCCTCAACATAAAAAGGACATGGAGCTGTTGGAGCAAGTCCAGAGGAGGGCCACGAGGATGATCAGGGGGCTGGAGCACCTGAAGCAGCCTGAAGACAGGCTGAGAAAGTTGGGGCTGTTCAGCCTGGAGAAGAGAAGGCTGCGTGGAGACCTCATAGCAGCCTTCTACTCTCTGAAGGGAGCCTTCAAGGATGCTGGGGAGGGACTCTTCATTAGAGACTGCAGTGATTGGACAAGGGGTAATGGCTTCAAACTTAAACAGGGGAAGTTTAGATTAGATATAAGGAAGAAGTTCTTTACAGTGAGGGTGGTGAGGCACTGGAATGGGTTGCCTAGGGAAGTTGTGAGTGCTCCATCCCTGTCAGTGTTCAAGGCCAGGTTGGATGGAGTCTTGGGTGACACGGTTTAGTGTGAGGTGTCCCTGCCCATGGCAGGGGGGTTGGAACTTGATGATCTTAAGGTCCTTTCCAACCCTAACTATTCTATGATTCTGTGATTCTAATGTGAGCTTTGTCAACTTTATAAAATAGACTTCTTTTCTAGCATAGACCAGATGCTAAATTCAGATTCCAAGCTTACACAAAGAGTTTTTCTTAAATGGTAATCCAGCCCTGTTTGCTGTCCGGCACATCTCTGTTGCCCTTTGAGAAATAACTGGTCATGGCTATGAATCTAGCTGAGCTGTTTAATAAAGAGACCACCAGGTCTATGAAGAGACTGATAGACTGAAAGGGAACGCAGATGAGTACTACACATTTGCAAGTGTTTATTATTTAAAGTCTGAGACTGGGAAATATATAGAATGAAAGGGTCAGAGAAAGACACTGTGCCTTGCTGGCTTTGCCTTTTACATTTTAGGATCAAAAAGAAAGAAGAAGGAATATGTCACGTTGCAGGTAATTAAGGATTCATCAGGAAATAAGGAATGCTTGGTCCCTCTCATAGCTTTGAGGACAAAAAGGTGAAGGGTATCTGGTATAGTATCTTCCATATGTGGCATGCTAATTGGAGGGATAGAAATGAGGTATTTGGAAAGCTGAATCTAAGCTCTTATAAATGGAAATTGCTTTTGCTTAATGAGTTTGCTGGTAGGCTCAGTGCTTTACACTTGGAAAATAAGAAAAGATTTTTGGTTATATGTCTGTAAATTATGGCTAGCCTACTTGTCGAGTTAGCACTAAAGATTTAATAACCCATAAGTGAAGAATTATGTTTTTCTTTTCCCTATATTTGAGATTTGAATGGTGATGCTTAAGCATTGCAGTATCTTCTCATTACCAGTCCCTAAGAGTTGCTGGAAATGTAGTCCAGGCTGTTGGCATTTTAGTTTAAGTCTTTCCAGAGTTTTGAAAACCTCACATTGGGAATGGCATACGGAAATCATTTGTTTTTCAGACCTTGGGAAAGTACGGGGCTTATTCTGATTAGGTATAGTTGTGTATTTGAGGACGAAAAGGCATCACCACCATTTGGTTTCGATAGACATTCCCTGGTGCAGCGAAAATGAGTCACTGTGCAGGTGAGCTAAACCAGAACGAACACCTTCTGGGCAACAAATGTACAAGTTCGGCAGGGATGGAGATGCCAGGATTTCTCTGTGAAAGTCTGTAAGGTGGGAAGCGAAGTTACACATTATTCCCGCTAGATGGCAATTATAACCCATCGGATAAACCCGACTGGTGAAGCTCGCCAAAGCTTTCGACTCTTGTAGCTAGATGTCCTGGGTTCAGCTGTAGCAGTCATTTTTCTCCTTCCTAGTAGCTACGTCACCAATCCATGTAAACAGGGAACATCTTCCTCAGAGCTGCAGCGCAACTTCTTGTAGAAGTAACTGAGCCTTTCAGGGGTGCAACATCAACTCACGTAAACTGAAAATCATTAAAAAATTTCTCTGTGTACAATGTGTAGCAGTCATTGTCAGCCATTAGGAAACATAGCAATGGACACTACTGCAAATGTGTAAGCTTGGAAATAACTATTTGCAATAGTGTCCATCGTTAAGTCCACCCCTCGATCACGAGCCCATCTATATGTTGCATCTCTGCCTTGATGGCCTGAGGTGTCATGGGCCCACCGGGTTAAAAATAATTCACCCTTATGTTGCCAATCTAAGTCCATCTGAGCCACTTCAATCTTAGCAGCTTTATCCACTTGCTGGTTGTTCTGGTGTTCCTCAGTGGCCCGACTCTTGGGTACATGAGCATCTACGTGGCATACCTTCACCACCAGGTTCTGCACCCGGGCAGTGATATCTTGCCACAGTGCAGCAGCCCAGATGGGTTTACTTCTGCGTTGCCAGTTGCTCTGCTTCCATTGCTGCAACCACCCCCACAGGGCATTTGCCACCATCCATGAGTCAGTATAGAGAGAAAGTACTGGCCATTTTTCTTGTTCAGCAATGTCCAAGGCCAGCTGGATGGCTTTCATCTCTACAAACTAATTCGATTCACCCTCTCCTTCAGCAGTTTCTGCAACTTGTCATAGGGGACAGTTTCAAAGTGTTAAAAGCTGGTTTTCGAGTTAGACTTTGGGATATCTTTATTTTTCTTGGAGTAGAGCATGCAATAATTTACATATGACAAAGGAAATATTGTTAAAGCTGAACCTAATTTTGGATTGCACATTTGGATTCATACGTGTTTTGGCAGTTTTGGAAAGGATGTATTTGGTTTCTGTGCTATAGATCCCCTACCTCCTTGGGGAGGGGGAGGAGTAGAAGCAGCAGCAAGTAGGAGAGCTCTTGGCAGGGTGGCCTCTTGGAAATCACTTCCAGGAAGCCACAAGAGCCCTAATTAGGCAGGCAAATAGAGCCTGATCCAAAGCCTGCAGAAGTTAATGGGAGTATTTTGGGTTTGTGCATTTTTTCCTATTTCCAGGTAAATCCGCCAAATAAGTCTGTCCTCTTCAGCATTCTGCTTTTATGCATTAGATCATCTACTGCAATTGCTAGCATATTAGGTATAAATGCTTATCTGTAGTATTTGTAATGAAGATACAGCATTCACATGGTTTGTATGAACAATTTACAGGAATACATGTGAGGTAATTGAATTGTTTTTCATTTATTTCCTAACAAGAGTTTGAAACAATATAATTTTCTCATATATGTGTTGGAGAGTATAATTTCTTTTGATTGAAGGGGAGGGCACCTTTTATCCTAACTTTTATCTCAATATATTTCAGTTTGTCCTGGGTTCAGCTATAGCAGTCATTTTTCTCCTTCTTAGTAGCTGGTGCAGTGCTGTGTTTTCGACTTTCAGCCTGGGAACAACACTGATAACACTGATGTTTTTAGTTGTTGCTACCCTAGTGGCAAACACTGCAGTCACTCCAACCACAGTGATAAATACTGCAGCTAAACCAAATGGCCAATTTGTGACAATATCTGTTGCCCCTGTAAGCAAAAGCAAACAAGAGGCACAAAAAGCAACCCGTGCAGTGAAGAAAGATGAAATCCCAATACAATTACTACAGGGGACAGCATATGAGCAAGAGTTACTACTATGTGGATCAGAGGAAGAGGAAGAAGAAGAAGAGGTGACTTCTCGACCCCGGACCTCAACCGAGTTACGGAATATGCGAAAAGATTTCACCCATCTTCCAGGGGAGCACATCATCACCTGGTTGCTCCGATGGTGGGACAATGGAGCTGACAGTCACAAACCAGAAGGTAGGGAATTAAAGCAGTTGGGATCACTTGCTAGGGAAGGAGGAATTGACAAAGCGACTGCAAAAGAAAAGCGAGCCCTCAGCTTTTGGAGGCGGCTCTTCGCAGCTGTGAAGGAAAGGTCTCCCTACAGGGACAATGTCATGAGTCTCTCAGCCACCTGGACCATGACAGAGAAAGGCATCCAGTCCCTGAGGGAATCAGCCATTCTAGAGACGATCTATCGTAGGCTGGGTGCCAGGAATGCATCCGTAGATCCAGATGAAGACAAAAGTACACGACCCATGAGGCAGAAACTTACATGGAGTGCACCATCATCATATGCCCACTCATTGGCATCAATGACCTGGAATGACGGAATATCTCCAACAGTGGGTGAACTGATTCGTGAACGCCGAGAATTCAAAGACAATCTCACCCCTTCCATCATTTCAACTGTGGAAAAACTGTCCCAGGAGTTCAAACAATTGAGAGATGATTTATCCGATCTATCCAGCTCCCCACGTGTGCCAGCCCATGTCTCAACTATTAACAAAAGACGCCCTACTGCTCAAGAGAGAAAATATATGAGGTACATGGCATGGGCCACCCTATGGTTTTACCTGTGGGATCACGGAGAAGACATGAGAAAGTCGGATGGAAAACCTACCTCAGCTCTGGAGCAACAGGTGCGTGAATTGAAGAAGAGAACAACGGTCAAGGATGATCCTCCCATGAAAGCTGCTGCTCCAGTCTCTGGTGAGCAGATTCCCAGATGGAGTGAAAGAGCTGATTTTACTCCAGCTCCTGTGATAAGGAGTACTAATCCCTTTCTACAGGACATAAGTGGACAATCTTGTGATCACTATTAGAGGGGCCCTGCCTCCAGCCAGGTGGAGGAGAGGGACAATCAGGTTTACTGGACTGTGTGGATCAGATGGCCTGGCACATCAGTCCCACAGAAGTATAAGGCTCTAGTAGATGCCGATGCACAGCGCACCCTGATGCCATCAATGTATCAAGGCGTGGAACCCATTTGTATTTCTGGAGTGACAGGAGGATCCCAAGCGTTAACTATGCTGGAAGCTGAAATCAGCCTGACTGGGAGGAAGGGGCAAAAGCACCCCATTGTAACTGGTCCAGAGTCTCCATGCATCCTTGGCATAGACTATCTCAGGAGAGGGTACTTCAAAGACCCAAAAGGGTATAGATGGGCTTTTGGTATCGCTGCCTTGGAGACAGAGGAAATGAAGCAGCTGTCCACCTTGCCTGGTCTCTCAGAGGATCCTTCTGTTGTGGGGTTGCTGAAGGTCAAAGAACAACAAGTGCCAATTGCGACCACAACAGTGTACCAGCAGCAATATCGCACCAACCGAGAAGCCCTGATTCCCATCCGTAAGCTGATCCGTAGGCTGGAGAGCCAAGGAGTGATCAGCAGGACCAGCTCACCCTTTAATAGCCCCATATGGCCAGTGCAAAAGTCTAATGGAGAGTGGAGACTAACAGTAGCCTATCGTGGCCTGAATGAAGTCACACCACCATTGAGTGCTGCTGTACGAGACATGCTAGAACTTCAGTATGAACTGGAGTCAAAGGCAGCCAAGTGGGATGCCACAAGTGATATTGCCAATGCATTTTTCTCAATTCCTTTGGCAGCAGAGTGCAGGCCACAGTTTGCTTTCACTTGGAGGGGCGTCCAGTACACTTGGAACCGACTGCCCCAGGGGTGGAAACACAGCCCTACCATTTGCCATGGACTGGTCCAGACTGCACTGGAACAGGGGCAAGCTCCAGAATACCTGCAATACACTGATGACATCATTGTGTGGGGTGATACAGTGGAAGAAGTTTTTGAGAAAGGGAAGAAGATAATCCAAATCCTGCTAAAGGCCGGTTTTGCCATAAAACAGAGTAAGGTCAAGGGACCTGGACAGGAGATTCAATTTTTGGGAATAAAATGGCAAGATGGACTTCGCCAGATCCCCACAGATGTGATCAACAAGATAACAGCAATGTCTCCACCAACTAACAAGAAAGAAACACAAGCTTTCTTAGGTGTTGTGGGGTTCTGGAGAATGCACATCCCAAATTACAGTCTGATTGTAAGCCCTCTCTATCACGTGACCCGGAAGAAGAATGATTTCAAATGGGGCCCTGAGCAACAACAAGCCTTTGAACAAATTAAACAAGAAATAGTTCATGAAGAACTGCCCTTGGACCAGTCCGGGCCGGGCCAGATGTGAAAAATGTGCTCTATACCGCAGCCAGGGGGAATGGTCCTACCTGGAGCCTCTGGCAGAAAGCTCCAGGGGAGACTTGAGGTCGACCCCTTGGCTTTTGGAGTCGGGGATATAGAGGATCCGAGGCCAGCTATACTCCCACTGAAAAAGAGATACTGGCAGCCTATGAAGGGGTTTGAGATGCTTCAGAAGGGATTGGCACTGAAGGACAGCTTCTGCTGGCACCCCGGTTGCCTGTGCTGGGCTGGATGTTCAAAGGCAGGGTGTCCTCTACACATCATGCGACCGATGCTACATGGAGTAAGTGGGCTGCACTAATTGCACAACGAGCTCGAATAGGAAATCCCAGTCGTCCAGGAATTCTAGAAGTCATCATGGACTGGCCAGAGGGCAAAGATTTTGGGATGTCACCAGAAGAGGAGGTGATGCGTGCTGAAGAGGCCCCACCATATAATGAACTGTCAGAGAGTGAAAAGCAATATGTCTTGTTTACTGATGGGTCCTGCCATATTGTGGGAAAGCATCAGAGATGGAAGGCAGCTGTGTGGAGTCCCCTGTGACAAGTTGCAGAAACTGCTGAAGGAGAGGGTGAATGGAGTCAGTTTGTAGAGATGAAAGCCATCCAGCTGGCCTTGGACATTGCTGAATGAGAAAAATGGCCAGTACTTTCTCTCTATACTGACTCATGGATGGTGGCAAATGCCCTGTGGGGGTGGTTGTAGCAATGGAAGCAGAGCAACTGGCAATGCAGAAGTAAACCCATCTGGGCTGCTGCACTGTGGCAAGGTATCACTGCCCGGGTGCAGAACCTGGTGGTGAAGGTATGCCACGTAGATGCTCATGTACCCAAGAGTCGGGCCACTGAGGAACACCAGAATAACCAGCAAGTGGATAAAGCTGCTAAGATTGAAGTGGCTCAGATGGACTTAGATTGGCAACATAAGGGTGAATTATTTTTAACCCAGTGAGCCCATGACACCTCAGGCCATCAAGGCAGAGATGCAACATATAGATGGGCTCGTGATCGAGGGGTGGACTTAACGATGGACACTATTGCCCAGGTTATTCACGAATGTGAAACATGTGCTGCAATTAAGCAAGCCAAGCGGTTAAAGCCTCTCTGGGATGGAGGACGATGGCTGAAGTACAAGTATGGGGAGGCCTGGCAGATTGACTATGTCATAATCCCACTGACCCGCCAAGGCAAGCGCTATGTGCTTACCATGGTGGAAGCAACCACTGGCTGGCTGGAAACATACGCTGTGTCCCACGCCACTGCCCGGAACACTATCCTGGGCCTTGAGAGACAAGTCTTGTGGCGACACGGCACCCCAGAGAGCATTGAGTCAGTCAGTGGTACTTATTTCCGCAACAACCTTATAGACACTTGGGCCAAAGAGCATGGCATTGAGTGGGTATATCACATCCCCTACCATTCACTGGCTTCTGGGAAAATCAAACTGTACAATGGGCTGTTAAAAACTACACTGAGAGCAAGGGGTGGTGGGACTTTCAAACACTGGGATACACATTTACCAAAAGCCACCTGGTTGGTCAACACTAGGGGATCTGCCAACAGGGCTGGCCCAGCCCAATCAGAACTTTTACGTACTGTAGAGGGGGATAAAGTTCCTGTGGTGCACATAAAGAATTTGTTGGGGAAGACAGTCTGGGTTATTCCTGCTTCAGGTAAAGGCAAACCCACTCGTGGGGTTGCTTTTGCTCAGGGACCTGGACATACTTGGTGGGTAATGCGGGAAGATGGGGAAGTCCGATGTGTACCTCAAGGGGATTTGATTTTGGGGGAAAACAGCCAATGAACTCAATTGTATGCTGTTGCCTGCTCTATAACACTTTTATAGCCCACCAGCTAGATATCTTCAGGTCGCCAGCAACTGACCCTGACTTCCCTCCAATCATCACCCCAACAAGGAATGAATTTTGATGAAACCAGTCGAGCTCAGCAGTGACCAGACGAGTTCAGTGGTGTCATCAGCAGGCAACAACCCAACACTACACACTGTCCCTCCTGCCCTGAAAGACTATTACAAGAGATGGAGCCTGACATGAACTGGATGAATTCGGCAACTTTATAGGGATTGGTCCATGGACTAAGGAATGATATCTTTCTCTTTGTGTGTGTGAGGGTGTGTATATATATATATAAAAAAGACAAAAGCGATGGTATATTGAAAAATGTGGGATCTGAGCATGATGTGAATGGTATGGAATAAGGGGTGGATACAGTCCTGGGTTCAGGTATAGCAGCCATTTTTCTCCTTCTTAGTAGCTGGTGCAGTGCTGTGTTTTTGACTTTCAGCCTGGGAACAGCACTGATAACACCAATGTTTTTAGTTGTCATTAGGTAATGTTTACTCCAACCAAGGACTTTCTCAGTCTCATGCTCTGCCAGGGAGGAGGGGAAGCCGGGAGGAAGCAGAGACAGGACACCTGACCCAAACTAGCCAAAGGGGTATTCCATATCATGGCACGTCATGCCCATTATATAAACTGGGGGGAGTTACCTGGAAGGCCCAGATCGCTGCTCGGGTGAGGCTGGGTATCGGTCGGCGGGTGGTGAGCAATTGTATCCTCTGCCCTTGTTATTTCCCTTATCATTTTTATTATTGGTGGTAGCAGTAGTGGTTTTGTATTATACCTTAGTTGCGGGACTGCTCTTATCTCAACCCGTGGGAGTTACATTCTTCCGATTCTCCTCCCCATCCCTCCGGGAGTGGGGGGAGGAAGAAGGTTGGGAGTGAGTGAGTGGCTGTGTGGTTCTAAGTTACTGGCTGGGCTCAAACCACGACACAGTTAAAGTTCTCATTAAATGCAGAATGTCACTTTTTGGGCTGCCCTAGCAAACACTCAGGTTCCTTAATAACAGCTGGTCCTGAGCTTTCAAAATGTCCTAGCTAGCAGAATTTAGGCGAAAACTACTATGGAGTTAGTCCTGCTTCTCTTTTTAAAGTTGCTCCAGTGCTGGCAGTACTTATCTTGGTGATAACTAATGTAAAAGTACTGGAAATGACTCTGTGCTCGATATTCGGGAAAAAATTCCCCATAGATTCAGTGGGAATTCTGCCTGGGTAAACCCACAGGTATTGTGTGCACTGTGAGATTGCATGAAAGGATAATATACTTATAAAATAATTCTATGGCCTCTTTGTGGGTGAGAAAAAAATAATAATTAATGGAAATAGCTTCTCTGATTACACCACTGCTTTATGCTTATTTGAGCAACTTTCAGTAGATAAGGAAATATGAGGTTTTATTGGTGCCTGGTGCCCCAGGGTAATTGAAACTCCCCTTTGTTGAGGAAGTGCTGACTGAAACCACTTTAAACAGTAAAATGTCTTTCGGATATTCTTGCAGAATTCTGGTTTTGTCTGTCAAAGTTTATCCTCCATATTCACACAACATTAGTGTAACTTTTATACTTATTTTAAAAGATACACTTAAGGACAGCATATGAAAAATTTAAGTCTAGCACTTTCAGGATTTTCATATTGGTAAGTCCCAGTTGGATTGAGATAGCTTTACACTAGGTTTTGTACAGAGTTGAGAAATTCA
This sequence comes from Strigops habroptila, assembly GCF_004027225.2. Taxonomy (NCBI): domain Eukaryota; kingdom Metazoa; phylum Chordata; class Aves; order Psittaciformes; family Psittacidae; genus Strigops; species Strigops habroptila. Next base: position 7,846,818 of record NC_044301.2, read on the forward strand.
TGATTGCAAAAGGACACTAGTTTCCCAATGGCTGACAATGACTGCTACACATTGTACACAGAGAAATTTTTTAATGATTTTTCAGTTTAGGTGAGTTGATGTTGCACCCCTGAAAGGCTCAGTTACTTCTACAAGAAGAGCTGGTAATTCTTAGCTGTCACTAATGCCAAATAAATTGCTGCTACAGAATCCTCACTTACTACTCAGACCATCATGTAGAACCTCATTCTTTGCTGTTATTGTTTGGGTACCTGGTACATGATGTCCACAGCCAAAACATGATACTAGAAGAACTCTGTTAGAGACGAAGAGCTGCTATACTGCAATAGCAGATCACCTTGCCTCACACTTAATTTTTTCCTGAGGAAAACATCTTTCATACGAACTTCCACTTCCTAATTTAGCAATAAAACATTTCTCTTCTTTTTTATTTAATTTATTTTTCCCTCTAGCAGCAGCTTTTCCTGTTTGAAATCTTTTGCAATTTTGTTCAGTAAAAGACACTGCAGCTAAACCAAATGACCAATCCATGCCAATATTGGTTGCCCCTGTAAGCAAGAGGAAAAGCAAATCAGAGCCACAAAGAGCAACTCGTGCAGTGAAGAAAGATGAAGACCCAATGTGTGCACTAGAGGGGACGGCATCTGAACAAGAGTTATTAATACAGGAATCAGAGGAAGAAGAAGAAGAAGAAGAAGAGGTGACTTCTTGAACCCGGACCTCAACCGAGCTGCGGAATATGTGAAAAGATTTCACCCGTCTTCCAGGGGAGCACATCATCACCTGGTTGCTCCGATGCTGGGACAATGGGGCCGACAGTCATGAACTAGAAGGTAGGGAAGCCAAGCAGCTGGGATCACTTGCTAGGGAAGGGGGAATTGACAAAGTAATTGCAAAAGAGAAATGAGCCCTCAACTTTTGGAGGCGGCTCTTGGCAGCTGTGAAGGAAAGGTTTCCCTACAGGGACGATGTTATGTGTTGCTCAGCCAAGTGGACCACGAAAGAGAGAGGCATCCAGTCCCTGAGGGAATCAGCCATTCTAGAGATGATCTCTCATAGGCCGGTTGCCGGGAATGCATCCCTAGATCCAGATGAAGACGAATGTACACGACCCATGTGGCGGAAACTTACACGGAGTGCGCCACCATCTTCTGCCCACTCATTGGCATCAGGGACCTGGAATGAGGCAGCACCACCAACAGTGGATGAACTGATTCGTGAACTCCGAGAATTCGAAGACAATCTCACCCCTTCCATCATTTCAGCTGTGGAAAAACTGTCCCAGGAGTTCAAACAATTGAGAGACGATCTATCCGAACTATCCAGCTCCCCATGTGTACCAACCCATGTCTCAGCTATCAACAGAAGGTGCCCTACTGCCCGAGAGAGAAGATATAGGAGGTACACACCACAGGCCACCCTATGGTTTTACCTGTGGGATCACAGAGAAGACATGAGAAAGTGGGATAGAGAACCTAGCTCAGTTCTGGAGGAACGGGTGCGTGAATTGAAGAGGAGAACAACAGTCAAGGATGATCCTCCCAAGAAAGTTGCTGCTCCAGGCTTTGGTTAGAAGCTTCCCAGATGGAGCGGAAGAGCTGATTTTACTCCAATTCCTGTGACAAGGAATACTAATCCCTGGTACTGGTGCACAGTGTACCCTGATGCCATCAATGTATCAAGGGGTGGAACCCACTTGTATTTCTGGAGTGACAGGAGGATCCCAACAGTTGACTGTGCTGGAGGCTGAAATCAGCCTAACTGGGAATGAGCAGCAAAAGCACCCTATTATAACTGGTCCAGAGTCTCCATGCATCCTTGGCATAGACTATCTCAGGAGAGGGTACTTCAAAGACCCAAAAGGGTACTGATGGGCTTTTGGCATCGCTGCCCTGGAGACAGAGGAAATTAAGCAGCTGTCCACCTTGCCTGGTCTCTCAGAGGATCCTTCTGTTGTGGGGTTGCTGAAGGTCGAAGAACAACAAATGCCAATCATGACCACAACAGTGCACCGGCGGCAATACTGTACCAACCGAGAAGCCCTGATTCCCATCCATAAGCTGATCCGTAGGCTGGAGAGCCAAGGAGTGATCAGCAGGACCAGCTCACCCTTTAATAGCCCCATATGGCCAGTGCAAAAGTCTAATGGAGAGTGGAGACTAACAGTAGCCTATCGTGGCCTGAATGAAGTCACACCACCATTGAGTGCTGCCGTACCGGACATGCTAGAACTTCAATATGAACTGGAGTCAAAGGCAGACAAGTGGGATGCCACAAGTGATATTGCCAATGCATTTTTCTCAATCCCTTTGGCAGCAGAGTGCAGGCCACAGTTTGCTTTCACTTGGAGGGGCGTCCAGTACACTTGGAACCGACTGCCCCAGGGGTGGAAACACAGCCCTACCATCTGCCATGGATTGATCCAGACTGCACTGGAACAGGGGCAAGCTCCAGAATACCTGCAATACATTGATGACATCATTGCGTGGGGTGATACAGTGGAAGAAGTTTTTGAGAAAGGGAGGAAGATAATCCAAATCCTGCTGAAGGCCGGTTTTGCCATAAAACAGAGTAAGGTCAAGGGACCTGGACAGGAGATTCAATTTTTGGGAAAATAACGGCGAGATGGACTTTGCCAGATCCCCACAGATGTGATCAACAAGATAACAGCAATGTCTCCACCAACTAACAAGAAAGAAACACAAGCTTTCTTAGGTGTTGTGGGGTTCTGGAGAATGCACATCCCAAATTACAGTCTGATTGTAAGCCCTCTCTATCACGTGACCCGGAAGAAGAATGATTTCAAATGGGGCCCTGAGCAACAACAAGCCTTTGAACAAATTAAACGAGAGATAGTTCATGCAGTAGCCCTTGGACCAGTCCGGACCAGGCAAGATGTGAAAAATGTGCTCTATACTGCAGCCGGGGAGAATGGTCCTACCTGGAGCCTCTGGCAGAAAGCTCCAGGGGAGACTCGAGGTCGACCCCTTGGCTTTTGGAGTCGGGGATATAAAGGATCCGAGGCCAGCTATACTCCCACTGAAAAAGAGATACTGGCAGCCTATGAAGTGGTTTGAGCTACTTCAGAAGTGATTGGCACTGAAGCGCAGCTCCTCCTGGCACCCCGGTTGCCTGTGCTGGGCTGGATGTTCAAAGGCAGGGTCTCCTCTACACAGCATGCAACTGATGCTACATGGAGTAAGTGGGCCGCACCAATTACACAACGAGCTCGAATAGGAAATCCCAGTCATCCAAGAATTCTAGAAGTCATCATGGACTGGCCAGAGGGCAAAGATTTTGGGATGTCACCAGAAGAGGAGGTGATGCGTGCTGAAGAGGCCCCACCATATAATGAACTGTCAGAAAGTGAGAAGCAATATGCCTTGTTTACTGACTGGTCCTGCCCTATTGTGGGAAAGCATCAGAGATGGAAGGCATCTGTATGGAGTCCCCTGTGACAAGTTGCAGAAACTGCTGAGGGAGAGGGTGAATGGAGTCAGTTTGCAGAGGTGAAAGCCATCCAGCTGGCCTTGGACATTGCTGAATGAGAATAATGGCCAGTACTTTCTCTCTACAATGACTAGGTGGTGGCAAATGCCCTGTGGGGGTCGTTGTAGGAATGGAAGCAGAGCAACTGGCAATGCAGAAGTAAACAACTCATCTGGGCTGCTGCACTGTGGCAAGATATCACTGCCCGGGTGCAGAACTTGGTGGTGAAGGTATGCCACGTAGATGATCATGTACCCAGGAATCGGGCCACTGAGGAACATCAGAACAATCAGTACAGGGATGCTCTGCTGGGTTCTGAGCTACATCTTCCCTGGGAACTTCTGCTGGGGAAAAAAAACAAAAAAAAAAGGCTTGCTTTTCTACACAAATATAGCAGAGTAACACAAGGAAGACCCCAGCATTTGTCATACAGTGGCTATTAGGAGTAGGAGGGGACAAGCTGTCCATCTCTTCACACTGAACCCAAGTTTATCATGGCTTCGAGTCACTTTGGCATTTTTCTGCCTCCTCCCCTCATCAGGAAGGTAATAGAAAGCATGAAGAAGAGCCGAATGAAAGCTGCACAGTCAACAAGAGAGTCACTTCCATTGAGAGGGATGGAGGAGGAGGAAGGAAAGAGCCTGGGGATGGAAGGAACAGTCCAAGAGTTTGTTTGCAGGAGAACAAAGGCAAGCTATATGGCGAGAGTCAGAGCACAGACATCACCGATGGTCAAACACGCCTTGGACTGCTGCCTCAGGGGTAAAGCAGCACTGGTATTTGTCACCTGACAACACAGATCTGGCCACCTTGCTCCCATTTGCTTTGGGGATTGACACACTTTTGCATATGTGCTTCTCAGTGTTAGTTGACTTATACTAGCTCTCCTGAGAGACCCCATGGAGACATGGGGAAAGAGAGGCAAAGAAAGGCCAAGTGACTGAAGCTCGTGATTGTGCATCTCAAGCTCTGGTTTTCAATTCACTTACAAGGAAAAAAAAAAAAGACAGTTGGATAGGACAAGCATTGCTGAATCTTTGCTATTAAATGAAACCACCTCTTATTATTTCTGCACCTGCCTTGTAATTGTGACAAGCAGGGTAAACGCAAATGCACTCTAGCTAATTTTAGTTTTCTGAAGCCACATAAAAATTAAACAAAATTTGGATTTCGAATATTATCCATGTTGAAACAAAGCTTTATAACACCTTCTGAAACAGCCATAAAACTGTTGCTGCATATCAAAACAATGAAAAGACAGCCCAGCGTGTGTTAATGTGGCAGCTTTACAGTACATTACACCTCTTAGCTACTTTTATACATTTATAAGAACTGAATTTCACAGTTGTTCTACCTACCCGCAGGCACCACTGCCATGGATATAAGTCATTCACCCACTCACTGCATGCAAAATGTTAGATACTGAGTGCCCAGGACCAGACCAATTACTCAAAAAATCAAAAAGACCACAGACACCTACCCTGTGGGGAAACACAGCACTGCACCAGCTACTAAGAAGGAGAAAAATGACTGCTGTAGCTGAACCCAGGACACCCAGATTCAAAGCTATTGTTTTCTTCCCTTAAAAATACACTTTTCAGAAATGCAGAAGCTCTGACAAACCACAGAAACAGAAAGAGTGAAGCAGCCAGTATTTGAGTTTGATGATATATCCGAGTACAATAACTCAATGCCAAAAAGGGTGGACATTGGAGCCTGGATGAACAGTTTCAGAATGCCAGTTATTGAAAGGTGCCTCTAACAAACTTCATATTTGTACAGTGAGCAAATCCATTACTCAATATCCTCAATAGGTGTCCTGGGTTCAGCAGTAGCAGTCATTTTTCTCCTTAGTAGCTGGTGCAGTGCTGTGTTTTCGACTTTAGTCTGGGAACAGTGCTGATAACACTGATGTTTTTAGTTGTTGCTAAGTAATGTATACTCTGACCAAGGACTTTCTCACTCTCATGCTCTGCCAGGGAGGAGGGGAAGCCGGGAGGAAGCAGAGACAGGACACCTGACCCAAACTGGCCAAAGGGGTATTCCATACCACAGCACATCATGCCCAGTATATAAACCGGGGGGAGTTACCCGGAAGGCCCAGATCACTGCTCGGGTCGGGCTGGGTATCGGTCGGCGGGTGGTGAGCAGTTGTGTTCTCTCCCTTTGTTATTTCCCTTATCATTTTTACTATTGGTGGTAGCAGTAGTAGTTTTGTATTATACCTTAGTTACTGGAATTTTCTTATCTCAACCCATGGGAGTTACATTCTTCCGATTCTCCTCCCCATCCCTCCGGGAGCAGGGGGAGGAAGAAGGGCGAGCAGCTGCATGGTTCTGAGTTACCAGCTGGTCTTAAACCATGACAATAGGATATTGAGGCACCAGCAGAGGTGCACAGAGGAATTATTTTATTATGGAACAACGCCAAGGTCCTGCAAAGCATTGGTCCAGGTCTCTGTTA